>NW_024070191.1:32342525-32518542 GCF_014754425.2 Oryx dammah | reverse complement strand
GTGTGTTTGTGTGTGGTGTGTGTGTGGGTGTGTGTCTGGGGTGTGTGTGTGTGGGTGTGAGTGTGGGTGTTTGTGAATGTGGGTGTTTGTGAGTGTGTGTGTGGTGTGTGTGTGTGTGTAGGGGTGTGTGGGGGGTGTGTGTGTGGGGAATGTGTGTGTGAGTGTGTGGGTGTATGTAGGTGTGAGCGTGTGTGTGTGTGAGTGTGGGTGTTTGTGAGTGTGTGTGTGTGGGGTGTGTGTGTGTGTGTGCCTCACGTCTTCTTTATCCATTCATTCACTGTTGGGCTCTTAAGTTGTTTCCCTATCTGAGCTATTGTAAATAATCCTGCAATAAACATAAAGTACACATATCTTTTCAAATTAGTGTTTTAATATTATTTGGATAAATACCCAGAAGTGGGATAGTTGGCTCATATGGTTGTTCTTAATTCTTAATTTTTTGAGAATCACCATACTGTATTCCATAGTGAATGTACCAATTTACATTTCCACCAACAGTGTATGAGGGCTCCTTTTTTCCACATCC
Organism: Oryx dammah; assembly: GCF_014754425.2. Taxonomy (NCBI): domain Eukaryota; kingdom Metazoa; phylum Chordata; class Mammalia; order Artiodactyla; family Bovidae; genus Oryx; species Oryx dammah. The sequence goes on along the minus strand of NW_024070191.1, from coordinate 32,518,016 downwards.
TTGTCAACTCTTGTTTTTTCTTTTTTTGCCTTTTTGATAATAACCAGTCTAACAGGTGTAAAGTGATAGCTCATGTGATTTTGACTTGCATTAGCCCAGTAGTTAATTTTGCTGAACATTTTTTCATGTATCTGTTGGCCATCTGCATATCTTCTTTGGAAGACTGTCTATTCACCTTCTTTGCCCATTTTAGTACAGAGACTAAAATAGTGATTGAAAGGCTCCTGGGAAAAAAAAGTCCAGGATCAGATGGCTCTACAGGTGAATCTTACCAAAATTCTTTTACTTTCGTATTTTACTCCAAGAATATCTAATATCTATCCATCTAAACTTTTCTTAAAAAAAAAAAAGAGGAGGGAATGCTTTTTAACTCATATTCGGAGGCCAACCTCACCCTAATGCCAAAACCAGATGAAGACAACACAAAAAAAGAAAATTACAGGCCACTATCTCTGATGAACATAGCTACAGAAATTAGCAAACTGAATACAACAATACATTAAAAGGATCATACATCATGGTTAAGTAGGATTTATTCCAGGGATATAAGGATGGTTCAATATCTACAAATCAATCAACATGATATATGCCACATGAACAAAAGTAAGGATAAAAACCATAAGATCATTTCAATATATGCACAAAAAGCATTTCACAAGATTCAACACTCATTTATCATAAAAACTCTCAATAAAATAGATATAGAATAAATGCACTTCAAGATAATAAAGGTCATATGTGACAAACCCATAGCTAATATCATACTCAATGGTGAAAAGTCAAGAGCTATCCCTCTAAGATCAGGAACAAGGATGCCCACTCCTGCCACTCTTATTCAACACAGTATCAGAAGTCCTTAACTGAGCAATTAGGCAAGAAGAAGGGAATAAGAGTCATCCAAATGGAGAGGAAGAAGTAGAAATGTCACTATTTGCAGATGATATGATTTTATATGTTGAGAATCCCAAAGACTCCATCAAAAATCCTATTAGAAATAATAAATGTAGAAAAGTTTCTAGTTAAGGAATCTATATACAAAAAAATCTGTTGTGTTTCTATATGCTAACAATGAGCTAGCAGGAAGAGGAATTAAGGAAACAATTCCATTTACAGTTGCAACAAAAAGATCGAAGCACCTAGGAATAAACTCAACGAAGAAGGTGAAAGACGTGTGCAGTGAAAACGACATAATACTGTTGAAAGAAATTGCGGAAGACACAAATAAATGGAAAGACATTCTGTGTTCATGGATTGGAAGAATGAACATTGTTAAAATGTCTACATTACCTATAGAAGTTCTTTTGGGTGTTGGATTGTTTTCTTTGAGGGAAAATTTGGGGCAACATTGACATGAACTGAAGGCAGATCCAACCCAAGAACAAGACTAACCTAAGGAATTTCAAGTCACTTGTGAGTAACATCAGAGTAAGAAAAATCCAAGATACACATGCACCAAATTATGACAGTTAATATCTCTGCATGGTGGATTACAAATGATATGTATTTCATTCCCTCTTCATTTTTGCATTTAAAGTTTTTTCTATGAGCTGTACTGTGTAAAGGAAGTTATTTTGAAACACACATGTGCTTTGCAATCATACAGGCTTAAGTTAGAACCCACCTCCACTACTTGAATTTGTGAGTCGAGACAAGTTCCTTAAACTTTTAAAGCCCTCGTTTAAAGTTTCCTCATTTGTATAAAAAGGACAGTAATCATACTTCAGAGGCAATTGTGAGGATTGAATAAAATAATCTGTGTAAAGTTCTTCAAACAGTACCTTTGGACTGAGAAGCATACCATAAATCTTTATAAGTTATTATTGTTGGTAAGTAAAGTTTGCTGATGGTTCTCAGAGCCTGAAAACGATCAGCCTTTTCTACTCTCTGCCAAGAAATTAAGTGGCCTTGTGTCTTCTTCATCCTCTAAAAAAAATTGGCAGAGAAAATTCAACCAAGGTTTATCCTTACCATGATAAGTCACACAACATAACATCATTACAAAGAAAAGCCTCTTTTAGCCCCTACTGTGTTCAAGTAATATAAGTTCTCAGACATTAGATGGGGTCCCTGTGGCCTCCAACTTGTAGCCAGGTCAGTTCTGGCCACTAACGCTCAAGTGTCTCAATGCCTAATTAAAAACACGTCCAGGGTAGGCTATACTTAGGATGAACCCACATGGTCTTAATTCCCAATGAAGAATACACACTGCATTTCGAGACTTCCACACTAGCCAAGGCGTTCTGATGTGGGGTTTGAGCTCCCTGGCCCTGTCATGTGACAGGCTTTCTGATGTGGTGGCTGTTCCAGTAAGTTAACCTCTGGCATCTCAGAACTGGCGCAGCCTGCCTGGCTACAGATGAATTCTGAGCGCAGATGCGGGCTGAATCTGCATGCCTGCGGGTGGACGGGACCGCAAACGACCACGGGGTTAATTAGCAGGGGGCTGTTTCAGGGCAGGTCCCACTCCTCAGGGTTTCCGAGTCGCTGCTGTGTAGCTTGGCTCTCTGAGACCATGCGCCTCAAAATATTTTTGGTTTCTGACCTCCTCAGTGGGAGGAAAAAAGAAACCCCTCTGGACCCTGCATGTCCCTGCTTGAGGTGACAGAGACAAGCTTACTGGGCTTCGAGAAACTTGTCATTGTTCTGGATGAGATCTGCCCTGTGGTGCCTGCTGTTTATTCGTTACAATAAGTAAATAAATAAGTCGAGCTTGAAACAAAAGCACAGGCTTTGCTAGACATTCTGTGCACACACCATCTGGGTCTCCTTACCTTCCATGTAGGAGACGGGACCCCCTAGCCTCCTGGGGCTGGTGGGGTCACATGACCAGTTTAGACCAAATGGGGAATGAGCTGGGGTGACCCACCCCACCAGCCCCGTCACTCCCCAGCATTGAAGAGCAGGTGAGACATCCAGCCTCTCTCTTCCCTGGAGACCAAAGGAGTAATGTGTTCTAGATGTTACAGTTACAGAGGGTACAGCCTCCATCAGCCTGGATGCTTGAGTGACTGTGGAATAGAATTTTCCCCGCACACATACCCAGCATCCTTGACTTGGCAATGGATATGAGGCACACGCAAGAAATAAGTTTTTTGTGTGTTCAACAATGGGATCTTGAGGTTCATTTGTTATCACAGAGCAACCTAACCTATTCTAACTAATACAGTTCTCCCGTAAACATTAGTAGCCCTTTCCTGGTAGCTCAGATGGTAAAGAATCTGCCTGCAATGCAGGAGATCCGGGTTTTATCCCTGGTTTGGGAAAAAAAATTCCCTGGAGAAGGGGATGGCAACCCACTCCAGTATCTTGCCCGGAGAATCCCATGTACAGGGGAGACTGGCAGGTTACAGTAAACGGGGCTGCAAAAGAGTCGAACATGACTGAGGGACTAACACGTCCACTTTCATAAACACTTGTGACACAGAAAGTAGTCTGCCAGTCACCTGTAGACCTGTCACTGGGAGCTGGCCTAGGCAGTCTGTAGTAAAAGACTAGAGGAACATTTGCAGGGAGGAACAGCAATTCAGATGGTCAAGTTCAAGGTGACTGCAGTCTACTCTGGGAGGCTAGGAGGAAGGCAGAGCTTCAGAGGCACTCAGGCTTTGGAGCTGCTCATCCAGACCCCAGACTCCAGACCAAGGTCAACCAGACTCCAAAGTCAGAAGACATTCCAGTAGACTGCTCCTCTGACCTCCCTGGTTCAGAAGCTGTGTGAGTCAGCTGTGTGTGTCTTTAGAAAGTGAAGGAAGATTTGTAGGTCACTTTATTTAAAAATATATATTTTTTTATTTACTTGGCTGCATCGGGTCTTAGTTGCACACGCGGGATCTTTGGTAACAGCACACAAACTCTCTAGTTGCCGTGCCAGGCTTAGTTGCTATTTGGCCTGTGGGATCTTAGTTCCCCAGCTAGGGATCAAACCCGTGTCTCCTGCCCTGCAAGGCAGATTCTTAACCCCCAGACCACCAGGGAAGTGCCCCTTGGTCACTTTAGATGCACAAGATGTTCGACCATAATGAGAGTTTATTTACTGGACTTTATTGATTTTCTTTGCATAAACCTCCACGGGCTGACCATCCACATGAGAAGACATACACAGCCCGCGTGTGAGCCTCTAAGAAATACTCCCTGTGAATGATTAGCAACCCAATGAAAGGCTGTGCTGCTCTGTTCATTTCTAAACCTGAAAATATCCAGCGACCCTCTCAAAATCCAGGAACATTCCAGTCTCCTGGATGGAGAGGCCCCTGGAAGAGAATGAGGAAAAGCTGTCCTCTTGTCATTGCTGATGACATGGTTTGTAGCATCTGAGAGTCAGTGTTACCATCCGTCTTCTGTCTGGCCAGCCTGGAATGAGGTGGTCTTCAGCCCACAGCAGCAGAGGCTGCATGTAACCATGTTCATCATGGTGCCAAACTGCCTTCTTATTCAAGAAGAAAAGATGATGGCTCATCCTCTCGTGATTCCCTGGTCTGGAATTGCTGTATAAAATTGTCTTTGCAGAAATCGACTTCTCCAAATTCATCGGGAATGCAGAGATAGACGTCTGGCAGCTTTGAGACAAAAGGGTTCATTGGGACCAAATCGGTTTTTGCTCCTTTGCTACTTAGCAGAGCTTTAAAGCCAGAGTCTCTCAGGGTTTTTTAATTTTTACAAGGTAGCTATTTTCAGAGTCAAAAAGGTGCAGTTTCCTTTACCAAAAACCTCATGATGCAAGAGAAATGGGATCTTCTTATAAATCCCTCAGCTCACTCTGCTCCCTCTGTCTAAATCCACGATGCTGGAAGAGCAAAGACTACAGCTTCATTGCCAGGAATGCAGGAAAGACAGTAATCACACCGGATGTTAATGTGATGAGTCCACTTAAACAGAGATAAATTTCGAATCCAAATATACTTTCATTTTGAATGTAATATACTTACAAAGAAATGCTTATGCTTTTAGAGAAGGCAGATTTCTTTTTTAGAAAATATTTATTTATCCGGCTGTGTCGGGTCCTAGCTGTGGCACATGGGATCTTCGCTGTGGTGCACTCAGTAGTTTCAGGGCATGGGCTTAGTTGCCCCGAAGCATGTGGGATCTTCCTGGACCAGGGATCGAACTCGCATCCCCTGCATTGCAAGGCAGTTTCTTAACCACTGGACCACCAGGGAAATCCCTAGAAGGCAGATTTCTGACCCTCTCCTGAAACATTAATTAAAGGATTTGGAGACAGCAGAGAGTGTCAGCTGAAAACCAGTGGCAAGAACCTACTTAGCAGTTCCTTATCTTTTGATCCATGTTAACAGCATGAAACATGTACTTTAATTATAATTTCCAAATCTCACCTTGCTATTCCATGAAATGAAAGAGTCCCACACAAATGTACCATGTGTGCATGCGTGCTAAGTCACTTCAGTCACGTCTGACTCTTTATGACCCTACGGACTGTAGCCTGCCTGGCTCCTCCATCCTTGGGATTCTCCAGGCACGAATACTGGAGTGGGTTGCCATGCCCTTCTCCAGGGGATCGTCCCGACCCAGAGACTGAACCTGTGTCTCTTACCATCCCCTGCATTGGCAGGTGGGTTCTCTACCACTAGTGCCATCTACTTTTTATTTTTCAGGTGCTGTAAAAGCACTTTATTCCCAAAGGTTGCTGATATGAGGTTTCTTGGGAACCGGGAGTGGCAGGAAGATCCATGTGCCTGGATCCCCAAGGCCTGGGCCAAACTGAAGCCAGATCTATCCACTCATGATGCCACAGGCCACAAGGAAGAAGGCCAAGAGTGTGTGTCGGCTTGTGGAGCTGTAAGTTGCACCTCGAGGGTGGAAAGCATTCCCCTGACTTCAGGTTGGTCCGACGGCTGAGGTGTAGCACAATGGCTGCACCAAGTGGATATTGAGAGCAAAAGCTAGGAGGCATGTGCCCTCCTCACCAGCAACAGTTAGAATTTTCATCACCTAAATTGAGCCTCTAAATAAATGAATATCGCCTCCAGAAGATTGAAGCTGCAGAGATAAACAACGGAAGGAAAGGAAGTGGGCTTGCAAGGGGTATCTTTCTGAAATGCCAGGTGAAGATGATGTCAACTCAGAATTGTTGCTTCATGCTGGTCCAAGGCCATTGTCAAAGTAAGTTCTGTAAAGGAACACAGAAAGACTAAAGAAACAGGCTCCTAACTCGCTCACATAATGAGCGGCTCGTCCTTGCAGCCTCCAGCACCAACCCTGATTGAAGGGCGCTATGAACTCTGTTCCCACCTCGCCAGCCTGGGGAGCTGAGATTGATGTGCAGCCTGGGAAACATGAGCCCTGGGCTTCGGGAGCAGCTTGAGGTCAAGTCAGAATTTGTTTCTGTCCTGCCTTTCAAAGCTTTGTTTTCCTATGAACCATCCATACTAACCACTCAGCATTGCTGGGCCCGGGAGAACCGGGGGTGGGCAACTTCCAGGAGATTCATTCAGGATGGACATTCATTAGCTCTGAAGACAGCTGGGGCTTTTCCTAAAAGGGCTGAGGACAGCTGGAAATTCCCAGATTAATCATTGACCAGACCAGGCTACTGCCACCCCGCCAAATCCCACCCCACCCTGAGGGTTGCTCTAACCAAAATAAATCATAAATGTGTACAGCTCAACAGTGATTCTATTCAGAGTCACTGCCACCCACTTCTAAAGCCCAGGCCAACGTTAAGTAACCCAAGACTTCACTTCTCTTCAAGGGGCTGCTCCACGTCCTAAGAGGCAATTAAATCACGGAACCTGTGTAAATAAGACTTTGCTGGAATGCTATTTTGAGACATGGTGAAAGCCTTTCCAGCGAACTGAGTCTTCATTCTGACCATCACAGATAAATGAAGGACGGGTTCTTTAACATACTAACGATAACAACAACGAATTGATATGTTTCCTTTGCAAAGCATTTAGTTTCTGCCAGATAACTTCACATGAATTATCTCTTTTCTTTTCAGAATCATATAGCAAGGCAGGACGTGTGTTATTATTGACATTACACAAATAAACTGAGACTACTTGGCAGTTAACAGGTTTACCTTGGGTAACAGAACTGATGGCTGTTGGACATAAGATTAAGACAGACTCCAAGTCCGATACTTTTTCCAATCCATCCCACTGTGTCTACAAAAAATCTTACCCTCTCTTAAAAGCTTTGAATTTTATAAATTGTTTAAGTGCTTATTGTTTTATTTGATTCGAATGAAGTACAGCTAGCACTTGTTGAGTCATGACTAAGCTGAGTCATTGTACTGTCAAGTGTTCGACACGAACGTCCTCGTTTATGAGGTGGTCATTATTGTCCCCATTGTGATACACGAAGGAGCACAGAGACGTTTCTGCAATTTGCCCAAACCACACAGCTAGTAAGTAGCAGGGATTTGAAAACTGCGTGCTCTAGAGCCTCCCACCTGCATCCTTCTGCTGAGATAAGCAGGTGTATAACTTCTCACGTTGATTTTTGAAGAACCATAGGTCCAGTTGCTGGAGACAGAGCCGTCCACCTTACCAAGATGTTTGGCATCATTTGGGTCCATGGGGATTATTTCGTCTATGAGGCCAATCTAGAACCAATAGAAATAACCGATCACCAATAGAAATGAACCAAACATGCTGCTGTGAGATGGGGTTCCTTCTTTCTCTCTTTTCAGGCTGCACTACGTGGCACGTGGGATGGTGGTTTCCCAGTCAGGGATTGAACCTGTGACCCCTGCAGTGAACGTGCAGAGTCTTAACCACTGGACCTCCAGAGAAGCCCCTCAGGGCTTTCTTTACAATGGCACCACTGTTGCTCCTATTTCCAATACTAAAAACCATGAAGTTCCTTTTCCCTTGTGTCCCTTATCCAGTCAATTATCAGGAATTCCTATTTTGTAGTTGTGTGTGTATCTAGAACTTGCTTCTCCCTCTTCCCTCCTTCTCTTCACATACACTGTCCAGTCAAGTAACTAGACAGAGGCCCCTCCAGCTTCAGACACTTCCCACAATACAGTCTATCTTGTCCCCAAGCATCCTAAAAGCATAGGCTCTTCATCCCATCTCATCCCATGCTGTGTTCCTACACATGGCACCCCACTGTCTCTCACAAGCCCTCTGGTTTACTTCTTCATGGTCTAGATCCTCCATTTTCCAGCTATTTTTTAAATTATCTATTTATTTTTACCTTTTGACTTCCCCACATGGCATGTGGGATCCTAGTTTCCTGACCAGGGACTGACCTCATAACCGCTGCCCTGGAAGCGTGGAGTTTTAACCACTGGACCCCCAGGGGAGTCCTAGACAGCCATTTTCCCATCAATTCTCTGTCTGTTCTCCTCTTGCCAAATGGGGCTCCTCACAGTCCCCAGCCCACACGCACACGTCCATCCTCCCAACTTGTGACTTCACTGTTATTCTCCTCATCTTGTTATTGCTCTTCTCTCATGTTTATAGCCCCGTCTAGACATCCCACCTGCCTATGGTGTCTCCTCAGGCTATTCCTCCTTCTTGGATTCCTGTTGTTCCCACAGAAGTCACCACGAAGTTCAGTGTTTAATTTTGTTTTCTCGTTGTCTCACTGTTTACCTCCTCCACTAGACGGGGAGTTTCGCAGGTCAAGGACTCTGCCCTACTTTTTTTCATGATGCTTGCTGGCATAATATAGTCCTGGACTCGGAGACGGTGCTCGTCTGGTGGACTGATCTCACTTGGTGGAGGCACCTGGCGGCAAATGAGCACGAGTTGATTTTGTGGCTCTGATGAGCCATCCAGTGGCCTTGCTTGACATGGGTTAATTCTCCAGCACTAGATGCCAGCATCAAATTCATGAGAAGGTCAGGAAATTACAAGCCGGTCAATTCATTTTCTGTAGTAGAGTTGTTGTTTGCCCAATTCGAGCAGTTGAGGAACCCATCTTTTCTGATTCCTTTCCCAGTGGGCTCTTCTCTAAAGAGGTACAATGACTGGGTGGGGGTGGGGGAGGGTCAAGTGAGTTGTCCAAGTGAAAGACCACAGCAAGTAGACTCTGATTTATAATCTCCAAAGTAATACATTAGAGAATGGAAAGTAGCTCAAGGCCAATGTTTTAGAATAAATCATGAGACAGTTTTTACCAGCCGAGAAGTCACTGGATGCTGTGCAGCCTTGTTTAGCATCAGCATGTTTAATGGCCATTCATCCAAGTTCAAGTTGCCTCAGGCAGATTTCAGAGGGATCAGTACTTTGGAAATCTAATAGCAGAAAGAATCGAGTTAGTATATATGGACACATTTGGAAACTATGTCATACTTTCCAAACTGTGCTCTTAAGCTCCATCGTAAGAGTTGAACTCTTCTGAATTGGAAAGAGTGCCAAAGGTTATCTGGTTGGAAGAGGGATGACATGTCTGGAATACTAGCACACTTTTCATTTTTGTGTTTCATGGGTTGATCTATCCCTTCACTTTCCCATTTTCTCAGAGACATAAGCCTACCTTCAAACCTCAACAGCATGAATGCAAAAAAAAAAAAGGTAATATGCTGGTTATCCTGACCCCAAATGGGTATTTTGTAGGCATAATAGAGGTAAAAACTCGGTTTTATTGAGAGAGAAATACGATTTTCTAAATTTATTTAGCTCCCATGTAGCATAACCTGCTAAAGAGCCAAGCTTGTAGGTAGGACTCAGATCCTGGAACTGCTTCCATACAGCTGAGAACTGGTTTTGCAGTGACAACTAAGGCTTCCCAGGTGGCACTGGTGTTAAAGAACCTGCTTGCCAAAGCAGAAGACCCAAAAGACCCAGGTTCCATCCCTGGGTTGGGAAGATCCCCCGGAGGAGGAAATGGCAAACCACTCCAGTATTCTTCCCTGGAAAGTTCCATGGGCAGAAGAACCTGGCAGGCTATAGTCCATGGGACTGCAAAGACAGCTAGACTAGGAGGTTTGAATTGTAGAGGCAGGAAGCCTGCCCATTTCTGGTCCCAAGGGACCATGAGAAGAAAGAAGACAGAGGCTGGACAGACATTCATCTTGATTTTCTGTCTCTGGGCTACCCTGAGCGGGAAGTGTGTTAGATGTTTGCTGTTGTTGTTCATGTCGCTAAGTTGTGCCCAGCTCTTTGTGACCCCATTGCCTGCAGCACGCTTCCTTGGCCTTTACTATCTCTTGGAGTCTGCCCAAACACGTGTCCATGGAGCTAGTGAGGCCATCCAACCACCTCATCAACACAAAGCCTCTCCCTCGTTTCAGACTGCATGAAACACAGGCTCCCCACACCCATGTGGGAGTGGCCACATCAGAGTAAACTCAGCAGTACTCTGTGGTCAGACAGTGGAAGGGCTAGCATTTAGCTTTCCTAAGCTACCCTCACTTCCTGTGTGGTGTGGAAAGAACTTGGAATCTCCTGGGTGACCCTGGAGTGGGGAGGCACAGATGCTGGGTGGAACCTGGCTAGAGCACATACCAGAGAGGAATGACCATATGGGGGCAAGACGGCGCTGTGGGCTAGGGGTTGCAGAATGAACGGCCTGGGCCCTGACCTCACGATTAGAGCTAGGGGCTCAGCACCAAGGGAGACCCAGGGGCCCACACTCCAGGGGCGGCCCAGGGGCTCAAGGCACCAACGGAGACCCCCAGACCAAACCAGGGGATAAAGGAGGCAGGGCTCCAGTTCAGTCAGGACAGAAAATGAACCACCAGCTACCCAAGCCAGCAACAAACACTGGCCTGAAGCCAAGTAATGGGACAAGCGGAACTTCAGTGGTCAACAGTCCAGGGAGCGGCCCAGACCAGCCACCCAGTAGCAGACACGATGAGGATCTAGGAAACCCTGTGTGGACTCGAGCCTGCTCCCCTCCACCCCCAGGGAACCCAGTGAGTCCTGCTCACACACTCAGGCAGAGACTGAATTATCTACAGAAAACTGCTCCCAACTGTGGAATTGGGCTAAGATTACAGGGCTGGCATAAACCCAGTATCCCACCTCACAGTGGGACAGGGGCTCATTGAAAAGCTCCCAGCATTTCACCAAATCTTCCATACTCGACTCAGAGAACGGTGGGCACTTTGGTGACTTTGCTCCCCGACACGAGCTTCTCTGTCACTTGTAGGAAAAGGCTCACGGGAACCTTGGGACCAGGTGAAGTATTTATTATGGTCTCTACGGTCTCTATTGTACATGGTGCAGAATCCAAGGTCCGGGGATGAAATGTCTCATCCACAGTCAAAAGGCAGAGGGTACAAAACTACAAGAGGGGAACTTCCCTGGTGGTCCAGTGGCTAAGACCCTGTGCTTCCAATGCAGGGGGCCTGGGTTCGATTCCTGGTCAGGGAACTTATTCCCACATGCTGCAACTAACGATCCCACAGGCTACAACGAAGACCGAGATCCTGCGTGCCACAACCAAGACGCGGTACAGCCAAATAAACAAATAAAAATAAATATTGAAACACACACACACAGGAGTTAGACCTTTTGACCCCAGCTCCCCGCTCCTCTCGCAGGGCTGTGAGCCCCTCCTAGGAGCGGGAGGGGGCCGCCCATGCACTTGGGCCAGGGAAGCCCTGGTGAAAGGTGTGTATGCTCAGAAACAGGCTTCAGTTTCCCGTTCTGGTCCTGGTCTTACCTTCAGCCTTCATTCAGGGGAATCTTCTGGCTGGAGAAGTCCCTTTGGCATATTTGCACATGGCGGGGGTGTGGGGCTGGTCAAAGTCTACCCTCCGCCCGTGATGCCAAATGTTCCGGTCGGCACCCAGCTAACAGAGCAAAGCATTTCCGTCTCTCTCGTTTCTCCCAAGTATCTCCTAAAACTGAAACCTCTGCATTGGCTGCAGTTTTCCTCCATCTGCAAAAACACATTAGAAAGAGAAAGAGGTTGGCAGCTGACTTCAGTGCTTTTCCCCCCCAGAGAGTTACTTACCTGACTTTAACCAGATGCTGTGTATCAGCCCGTCTCTCCCCTCCACGCTCAGTGGGCAAAAGACAGAAGAAATACAAGGAATGCTTGTTACGCTCTGCACTTTCTCCCCCTCTCTTTCTCTTTCTCTCTTTCCCTTTCCTTTTTTTTTTCCCAGGACCGGATATACAAGTTCCAGAAGAAGAATATACATCCCCAGAGTCTGAAATCAAATCTGGAATTCATATCCTCTGTAAATGTACTTTATTAAAAGCAGGAATCAAGAAAGGTTTTGGAATTATTATATTGGAGAGCTTGATTGTGTAGAGAGGACTTGGAATTAGGGATAATTTTAGACATGTTTTGCAGGCAGCCTGCTCCTTGGATGAATGGAAACACTGGGTACTTTGGCATCAATCTTATCCCAGAGGTCTTAAAACCAGCCCTTGGACTCTGTTACCAACACGAGAAGGAAAACAGGAGGCTGCAGTAAGGCACGTTCGTCTATGATTACGCAATTGAGTGAACTGACAGTGTTGTACGGACACAGAGTAGGTAATATTTTCAGACATCAGGCTGTCAGTTGGGAGGTAATGTTTGTAAAATCTGCTTGCTGACACTTCATGGTGTTGGTCCAGCCCCAGGCCACGGACATGGGTGGAAGGCATGAGTGTTTGTGTGTGTGTGTCTCTGTGTGTGGGCATGTATATGGAGAAGCTGAAAGGATTAGTTGAGGTCCAGAATCGGAGCTGGTGGAGACTATGAGGGGCAGAAGTAGGGCGACTCACATGAAATCCATCTCCGCCCCCACCCTCTGCCCCCAGCCCCGCCCCCAGACATGCTGGTGGCCTATACTCCTGGCTCTTCCCTGGATGGAGAACCAGGAACTTGTCCATTGTTCCCAGAAGGCCCAGACCATTTTCTATCAGTTAACTGTCTCTGAGCTATTTTTCTTCCTTGGTTTGGAATCACAACCTTCTGAATATCATTGCAAGCTCACGGTATTTCTCTGATGAAAACCACCATTTCACAGGGGTCAGCCAACTCCACGGCGGGAGCACAGTGACTATGGGATTCACATTCTGGTAATAAAAGATGAGCCAAGCCCTCCAACCCGTCAGAGAAAGGTGGGAGCCCCTGGAGACCCAGGAGGAGACTAGATTCTCAGAGGCCCCAGAAGTACAGAGAGGGAATCAGTGTTTCTGAGCTCTTTTGAAGGAGCTGTTCTGTTAGGTGGTAAAGAATCTGCCTGCAATGCAGGAGACCCGGGTTCGATCCCTGGGTGGGGAAGATCTCCTGGAGAAGGGAATGGATACCCACTCCAGTATTCTTGCCTAGAGAATTCCATGGACATAGGAACCCGGCAGGCTACAGTCCATAAGGGTCCCAAAGAGTTGGACACGACTGAGCGACTAACACTTTCACTTTCAGAGGAAAAAGATTGGAATGCTGAATGGATGCTTGGGGGGATGCAGAGGGCGGGACGCAAGGGGTACTGCTAGCTGGCTCTCTGCCACTATCTCACTCTATGACCCACACCACCTGCTCTTCATTCACATCCAGGATGTCCCCTGTTCCTTTATGTAGAAAGTCCCCTCTCTTGGAACAGGTGGGAAAGTACAGCAAACATTTGGATGGCTAAGGTCCTTAACTTTTCACGTTGGCTGCCCTTTCCAAGACTTTTGAGTTATTGTCTTAATTACAGCAGCCTTAAAGAGGAATTTGAAATCACCCCTGCAGCTCCCAGGAGAAACAGCAGTGGAGTCCTCTTCCCTGGCTCTTGGACTGATTGGGGTTTCACCCACCTCTTTCTCTCTCCTTCCGCGGGGTCCTGGCCTCCGGAGGCAGACAGCGTGGGCCTGGAGCCTCTGCTGTCAGCATCTCTGCAGGAAGGGTGGCCACTTAGATTCCACGCTTCCTGCTGGCCTCTGACACCCCCTCTGGGGAGGTGGTTTGTAATTGTCCCGTAAACTCTTAGGTAACTGTTCTGTTCCACCCAGGGAGGTCATGTGGCTCAGAGAGAAAAGCTGTGTTTTTCTTGTGGAAATCTAAGGACACTGAGCTGCGGCCAGATAGCCGCGCTGCCAGAACCCCCAGTCTGAACAGAAAGCCCTGCTCGGGGAGCCAAGGGGAAATGACGCTCCCGGACAAGGGTCAAGTGCAAATCACCGTGCCGCAGAAGCCCTGGGCCTGGGACACGCATCTATCTTCCAAGACTTCCCTGCAGTAACACCCCCTTTTCAAAGGGTGCAACGGATGAAGTGATACCTGGTTCTGAAATTCTCAAGCCCCTCGACCAGAGGGTCCTGGGGCTTTTGCTCTCCTTGTGTTCACTTATGGCTGCGTTTCCCATTATTACTTCAGCCCTGGTTCTGAGTCTCCGCTCCCTTGAGTTCAGCGCCCCCAATTGGTCTCTAAAAGCCAAAGGTGTGTGTGTGCTCAGTTGCTTCAGGCATGTCTGACTCTCTGCAACCCCATGGGCTGTAGCCTGCCAGGCTCCCCTGTCCATGGGCTTCTCCAGGCAAGAATGCTGGAGTGGGTTGCCATTTCCTTCTCCAGGGGATCTTCCCTATTGAACTGGCGTCTCTTATGTCTCCTGCATTGGCAGGCAGGTTCTTTACCACTGGCACTACATAGGAAGCCCTTGCTTTACCCCACATGCACTGAGACAGCAGGTTCTGAGGGTCTGAGAAGAAGGGACTGCAGCCCAGGACTCCCTTGGCCCAGGCTGGGCTCTACCCAGAGGCTGCTGGAAATCTCACCACAGGCAAAAACAGGGCCAACCACGTGTCACTAGGATGTTTTATCTTCTTCCTTTTTTTTTTAAACGAGGTATAACTAACACACTGTAAAATGCACATATATATTTATCAAAATATGCCCTCATTTACCCTTCCCTCAAGTCAAACTCATAGACCTTCCCCAAGACCCCAGGAACTCCTTTGATGCCCATCCTGCTATTAAACACTTGGAGTCATCACAGCAAAGATTCTTGCCCCACAGCTGAATAAAGCAGCTGCGGCAGATTTCAATGTCTCCTTCTGAAAACTCGAAGCTCAGAGAGGTCAAGCGATCAGCTCCTGGCCACACTGCCAGTAAGAGCTGTGTGGTGGCCAGAACCCAGCTCTGGGCCCTTTCTGCTCTTTCTGGACTTCCAGAAGAGTGCAGAGCTGTCTTCCGAGACATCTGAGAAGACTGAGCACAGCCCAGGATGCAGATCACACAGAGACCAGAGGAGCAGAGGCCTGGTGTCCTCGCTGTCCAAGTGACACAGTGTCCAGGCTTCAGGATCCAGGCTGTCCCTCAGCTGGGGGCCACCCCTGACCGGCAAGCGTGTGATGTGCGCTCTCTCTCGAGGCCCACTCCCTCTGTACCTTGAATGCAGATAACCCGTCCTCAGACTTCAGGATGCCCAAGAATCCTGGGTAGACTGAGCTGTACACGCTGATTGTCAGGCCTGGGGCAGGGTCCAAGTGTCTGCATTTTGAAGAGGCTTGTTCCCTCCTCCCGCCACACCACCCCTCCTTCCCGACACCCATCCAGGGGCTCTTTGACCAATGCTGTATAAGGGGACCGCTCTCTGTCTCCTCCACCCTGGAAGTGGCATCAGTCACAGTTTCCAAGATTCCACCCCATCATACCCGACCTTGCCCTTCCTGGAGGACTTCCCCTTTCCTTAACTTCTTCCTTCTTTTATCTTTGCTATCTGCCTCTTCCCTGGATTGTGGGGTTGCTCTTGATCGTGATTCTAATATTCAACTTGTTCATCTAACCTCTAGTCCTCTCTTGAATTGTCCCTTAATCTCTAGAAAGCCTTAATGGCTATGGTGATTTGAGACAGTCCACACACACGAGATACACAAACACACCTTCTACTGAAAATCCTTCTATGGTGTAAAGTCCAGACTCCTTCAAGAAGCACTGAAGACTCTTCAGTTTCTACTGCTTGCCTTCCAGTTTCATCACACCTCCTTCTTCTCTGAAACCTATCCTTCCTTCTCACGATGATTTCCAGCTACTGTCATACCCTCGTGCTCAGGCAAACTCTGCTCCGTTTGCCTGGAAAAGCCCTCTTCTGGGACCCCTCCAGTTTTCAAGACCAAGGCTGAAGGAAAGTTCCATCCTTTGGGAAAATTTCCAGCCTCTCCCAACACCCCCAGGAAGGGATTGCTCCTTCTTTGGGGGCTATGTCTTCTCCCCCTGACGAATCCAAGAGCCCTGTATCCTCAGGACCTGCGTGGGGTCTGGACCCTCACCATGGGGACTGAGGGTGTGGAGTCTCAATCCAACAGTTACACGGTGGTCCAGCGTTAAAATAACATACAAGTCAAAGTGTTTATAGTAAGTCCCCTACATAGGAACTTTCAAGCTATGAACTTTCAAGGTGCAAACGTTCATGGCATCAACACCAGGCATGAATGACACCGAAACTTGCCCTTCGTCTCCTATTGCTGGTGGCGATCCTTCAGTTCTGCCATCTCCCACCTCCTCTCCTTCCTCCGGTCAGTGACTCTTCTCCCCTGTTCGCTTGATGCCAGTCCCTGGATGCCAGCTGCTGTACTGTACGCCCTCACGGTCCTGTACAGTAAGATTTAAAATGTTTGTATTTTGTGTGTTTGCTTTCTATGAATTATGTGTGTGAAACACAATTACAAACCTATTTAGAGTATAGTACTATATAGCCGATTGTGTTAGGTACATAGCTTAACTTTGTTGGACTTACTAACAGATTGAACTTAAGGAACAGGCTTTCAGAACAGAATTCATTTGTATGACGGAGACTTACTATATTGTGTTTCCTATGTGCTGGGCACTGTTTTAAGTGCTTTTTTTTTTTTTGTATTCAGCTTATTTGTATAAAAATCTGTTTTTCTCTGATGTCTGTATAGTGTAATGTCTTAGGTTTCAGAAGATGCAATATAACTTTTAACTGTAGCATCTGTAGTAATCAATAAAGGCCATTGTCTCCCATTGATCTGAGGGTTCCACTTCTATACTGAGCTTCTCTGATGCTTTCATCCTAGTGGGATTTTTTTTTAACTTGTTTACTTGTAGGCTTAAAAAAAATGCTAGTTGAATAATTTGAATGGTGATTTTATTTATCACGTCAACTCCATCTGCAGTATATCTAAAATTCTGAATAAAAGTCAATGGGGGAAAAATGATTCAAAATATATAAGTGATTCGACATATGGAGGTTTATTTTAAAAGCAACCTCTTCTGACCGTGTCGGCTCCTGTAAGACATTTGGGATGTCACGAGGAAGAGGACTATGGCTCTAGACAAGCTTCATCCTCCCCTCGATTTATGATGCAGGATAGAGCTGAGGTGGCTCTGTGCAGAAAGGAGAAACCAGCAGCGGAACCCTCTAGATGCCTAGTGATCACTGGAATGTGTTGCCATTTCCCAGGGGGCAGTCAGTTTCAAGCCACCAAAGTGTGCTTCTCGATTCATTAATCTCTTAGTTAGGGTGGGAGTGGAGACAGGGGAATCTACTCCAGATAAGCATGAAGTACAATATGACTTTGCCTTCTTATAAACAGCCATCATTCACGTAAATTGCATCCTTCAACCTTTCAAGGGATTAAATGCTACACGACAGACAGCATCTGGTTCAAACAACAGCAAATCAGAGAGGGTAACAATACACCACATGGTGAATAACAGGCAGGCTCCTATATCCATAAGAGGCCGACAGCAGAGGAGGAAAAAGGGACCTGTGAGAGGCACCGTAAGAAGAGTACACCTGTAGATGTGTCGGGGAAGATAGTGATGTCGGCCAGCATAATAACGCCATTCTTCTAACGTGACCCAAAGTGGCAGGCAGCCGCCCTCCTTCAGGAGCTAGAACACAGCTCTCGGTGACCCAGGGACCAGAAGAGAGAATAAGCTACAGAGACTCTCCTTTCTGAAAGTCACCAGCTCGGGACTTTAATTAACGCGCGGACTCATGTTGGCTCCTTAGAGGGTCTCATTGGAAAGCAGAGGGAGAGGCCGTTTGTCTGGAATTCAATAAAAAGGACTTGGAGTTTGACTTCTTTGTTTCGTCTCCCTTTTCTCACCCTCCCCCACCTCAACTCTCCTCCTCCCCTTGTCTCCAACGCGGGCTCTCATTACTCTCATGACCTCTGCCCTCTGACCCTTCCAGGGAAGGATCAGATGCATGCCATTCACACCTCCGTGTAAAGTTAATCCTCTGGCATTTCCCAGGTATTCTGTTTTAGCCATAACCCGCTATGAAAAGCTCTCCTCTGTTAAAGGAATTTCAGGTTGAAATGAGTGTGTTTGGGGTGGGGTGGGGCACACTGATAAGAATCAAATTCTGGAAGGTTTGAGTGGCACCAGCCTTGAGCATCTCAGGCCATCCTTTTTTGGGACTTCCCCCCACCACCCCCGACCTCCACTGGGAGTATTAATATATTGAATAGTAGAGTGCTCAGAACTATCCTGTGTGCTTTATTTATGTATTCATCTCTTTTAAAGTTAGTTTTAATTTCTATCAAAGCTGTACGCCCACCTTTTCTTTTCTTCGGTGGTGCTCAAAGGTGACTGACATTTAGACTCCTCTGATAAAATGTTTTACAATTCTGAAGTCTAGATTTCCCTCCAGACCAGCTAAGTAAAGCTTATTGGAGATATGGCCCAGATCTTGAGGGTTCTGAAGAGCCCTAGGTGATGCAGCCAGTGGGTGAGCCATCCACACGGATTTGAGGGAGATAAACTTACAAGGTATATTTAAAACCAGACCAACACACCTGCACGCTCAGTCGCTTCAGTCATGTCTGACTCTTTGCAACGCCGTGGACCACAGCCAGCCAGGCTCCTCTGTCCATAGCATTTTCCCAGGAAGAATACTGGAGTGGGTTGCTATGTGCAAACAGCAATCTCCCCAAGACTTCCCGCTCCCCATTCCCCATCCCCCAGAAACAACAAATTCAATGATCTGAGCTGATTCATATAGTAGTTACGCTCATACGTCTAAATTACTTGATTATATCACTGGTCCTTGACTTTTCGGCTTTAATAATCTATCAACTTCCAACCATGGAAACTATGAGTTAGTCCTCCTCCAACACCACAACCTACCCCTCAAAAACTCAACTTTCTGAACCCCATGTTGTAGCCACGCGTTCCGGGAAACAAACTCACTCAGAAGGACAATGCAGATACTGGAGTGCAGTTTATTACACCGGCGGGCCCAAGGCAGAGTCTCCTCTTAGCCAAGGACCCCGACCAGCATTTGTGAAAATCTTTTATGCCCCATGTGTACGTGTCCGAACCCACCACCCCAAATTCCTTGAGACCAAGGAAAATACAATCCCAATAACCCCATCATTCACGTGCTATGTGTTCATGTGCTCTAACAATTAACCAATAATCAATAAACCCGAGGTTACACTCCGATAGATACAGAAAAAGTTATGGCCTGTCTGGAGGAGGGGGTGATTAGTGTATGCTTTCTCTTAGGCGATGAGTAACTTAGATATGATCTTCAAGGTTCTTCTGTTGTTTTCATAGGCACTAAACGCAGAGTTCAGAGTCCATTGGAAAGGTGGCCGAACATGATCAGCATGAACAGGCCTAAGATGGGGTCCAGGCCCTATGAATTCCTTCTTCCCATCATCCCAGTACTGTTATCATTTGGTTGCATCGATATTTGTATTGTGACTCTCTTCTCTGTTCCCTGAGTTTTCTCTGTCCTCATCATTAATCCAACCCCTAACTCTTCCCAAAGTGTTCTCCTCTCACTCGGTTGAAATCTCTTGAGGAAGTCTTTCCCACTGCCTGGGGACCTCCCATCTGGAGCAGCCCCTCATCTGGTGCTGCTGGGTGACCTCTGCCATCAGCCTGATGATACCATCTTTTCTCGTGCTGAATCTTTTGTCTTTTTTTTTTTTCTACCTTCTTTTTTTGGGGTTTGATCCTTTAGGAGCTTCTGGGGAAAGAGTACATGAGAGTAAAGATTTTGAGACCTTGACTGTCTGAAAATTCACTCTTCTCTCCTGGAGTCTGGCTGAAGATAGAATTTTAGCTGAAGGGGTTTCCCTCGTGGCTCAGGGGTAAACAATCCACCTGTCAATGCAGGAGACATGGGTTCCATTCCTGGTCCGGGAGGATCCCGCATGCCATAGTGTGGCTAAGCCCGTGCAGCCCAACTACTGAAGCCCAAGAGCCTGTGCTGGGGAGCCTGGGAGCCACAACTCCTGAGATGCCATAACTACGGAAGCCCAAGAGCCTGTGCTCCGCACGAAGAGGAGTCACTGCCGGGAGACACCTTCGCACCGCAACAAAGAGTAGCCCCCACTTGCCACAGTTAGAGAAAGCCCACTGACAGCAATAAAAACGCAATGCAGCCAAATAGATAAATACACTATTTAAAAAAATTTCCTCCTTCTCCTCACTTTGTTCTCCCTTTTCAAACTTTCTCTTGTTCAAATATTGAACTTCAAGGATTTGCCCTCTAAATTTCTTCTGATTTTCTCTACTCTTTTTCTAAAAAATTTTACTCAAGCACAGTTGGTTTACAAAGCTGTGTTTAATTTCTACTGTACATCAAAGTGATTCAGATGTACTTATATATTCTTTTTCATTATGGTTTATCACAGGATATTGACTATACAGTAGGACATTGTTATTTATCTATCCTACAAACACTAGTTTGCATCTGTTAATCCCAAACTCCCCCATCTTTCCCTCTCCTATCCCTCCTCTACTGTTCTCTGACTTTTTTTTTTTTTTGGTTCTACTTTCTAGGTGACCTCTTCATTGCCCTCTTCCAACTCTTCTATTAAAGTTTGTATCTTGTATTAAGTTTCTAAGGTCTCCTGTTTTCAGAATATCTCCTGTGTAGAGCATCCTGGTATTTCAAGAGTGTAATAGCTTATCCCATCAAGGACTTTGGAAATTACACAGTGAGGAAGCAACGTGCAGCTCTGCAGCCCAGATGTAAACTCATCTCTAGGACTCACCCCGTCACACACCTGGGTAAAGTGACTAGGGGACCGTCTGCAAAAGAGAAGAGAAACTTTCTGAGCTCAATATGTAAACAAAATAGTACACAAACCCAGACAGACACTGCCTCCTTCTAACTATACTTCCATTACATTTGGCCTTGAGGGTCAGAGAAGAAAGAGTAAATCCTTTTTGATGGCTTTAGAATAATATAGAAACGTCTGATCTAATTTATAATCCACTTGCTAAAGATGAAAACTACTAGTGAACTGTATGTGAATAATAATCCCCTTACTCTATATGCAGCTTTTAATTTTATCAAGAATGTTGGCAACCGTTGTCCTGTTTGGTCCTCATAAAGACTGAGAAGACAAACAGGATAATTCTCCCATTTAGCAAAGGAGGAAAGCTCGTTTCCTTTTCGTCCACACATGCTACCTCACTAAGACACCTTGTAATCAAATTTGCCATGTACATCAATATAGTGAAAAGGGCAAAACATTGGAGTGGGAATCAAGAGACCTGGATTTTAGTCTGGACTCTGCCACTAATTAGTTAAGTTGAACTTGGGCAATTTAGTTCCATTCCATGAGCATTTTTTCAGTGCCTCCTATATACCAGGGATTGTGCTGTAAGTACCAAGTTGGATAAGACATGGTTACTGTCTTTAAATTGCTTACAGTTTGGCTGAGAAAACAGATACAAACCAGTTCTCTATCATCATTTATGAAAGTCATACAAGAACAGATGCCTTGAAAGACCATCAGAGGGCATAATTAATTCCATCTGGAGAGGAAAGGCAGGGAAGTTTTCAAAGGAAAGGAGAAAAAAGTCATCTTTTTAAAAAATTTAATGATGACAGTAATATAGTGTTTCAAGAAAGTTCAAACAAAATATGATTCATAGAAAGTGAAAAATCACCATAACTCCCTTCCCATCAAGAGATGAGTGCTACTAATTTGATGTTTATTAGCAGGTGACATTTGATCCAGATTTTAAAAAACCAGTGGAGGTTTGCCTGACATGAAAGGTGGGAGAGACTGGAAAGAAAGTTCACGGTTAATGAGACCTGAAGAAAAGGGGTGATCCAGTTGGTTAAGACTCTGCACCCTCACTGCTGAGGGCCTGGGTTCAATCACTGGTCAGGGAACTAAGAGATGAAGGAGGACACGGCAGGTTTGGGGCACAAATGAGGGCAAATTGTGGGAAAATGGCAGGGAATAATGTGGAAAGGCAAAGCAGCTATCACAATAGGTGGGGTCTTCTCTAGCATACTGAGGATTTTTGGATTGTTCTGCCGCAGCTAGGGCACCACGGAGGTAGTTTAAGTCAGGAGGTAGATGGGGTGGAGTCTGTGTTCAATATTCCAGTCAGTGGCATTGTGGCCAGTGCAAGAAGGATGGCATGAGGCCAGACCAGTCAGAGAGACCAGTAAGGAAATCCAGGTGCAAGTGGCGAGCTTGAACCAAGGTGGTAGAGCGACGATAGAAAGGGAAGGGAGTGGGTGGTATTAAGCAGAAACAAATGAACTGGAAATAAAGATAAAGGAAAAGAGGAGGCTAGAATGGCTCTTTGATTTCTGGTTGAATAATTAACTGAGCAACTATTGATACTAGTAATGAAGAGAAAAAACTACAGGGGGAAAGAGGCATGGCTGAGGTAGGGGATTAAGAGGTCCAAACTATCATGTATAAAATAAGCTACAAGGGAGAATTCCCTGGTGATCAAGTTGGTTAGGCCTCTATGCCCTCACTGCTGAGGGCCTGGGTTCAGTCACTGGTCAGGGAACTAAGATCCCACAAGCTACTTAGTGCAGTCAAAATAAAAAAGATACAAGGATTCATTGGACAGCACAGGAAATATAGCCCATATTTTGTAATAACTATCATTGGAGTGTAACCTTTAAAAATTATGAATCACTATATTGTATACCTGTAACTTACACTGTGTTGTATCCTTGTAACATTATACAGCAACTATCTCTCAATTTAAAAAAAATACAGGACAAGAAAGAGAAAAAAAATACTATATATTAATGCATATATCTGGAATCTGAAAAAACTGGTACAGATGATCGTATTTACAAAGCAGAAATAAAGACGCAGACGTAGAGAACAGATGTACGGATACCAAGGAGGAAAGAAGGGTGGGTGGGATGAATTGGGCAGTGGGGGTTGACACATATATACTGCTGATGCTACGTACAAAACAGATAACACAATAGAACCTGCTGCACAGCACAGGGAACTCTACTTCACGCTCTGTGCTGACCTAAATGGGAAGTAGACACAAAAAAGAGGGGATATATGGATATGTACGGCTGATTCACTTTGCTGTACACTAGAAACTAACACAGCATTCTAAAACAACAATGCTCCAATTTAAAAAAAAAATACAGAATCAAGGAGCAGGTTTGGGGAGAGTGTGATGGCTGGAAGATGCCTTGGGGAAGCTATCCAGAAAGAACTGAATGAGGTTGGTGATGTTCAGATTCCATTTGTCAGCCTGGGGTGACTCCGAGGACAAGCACTAGACAAGGGAGGCTGAACTGGACCAGAAGACACGATAAACTGGTAGAGCAGAAAGGAGTGAGTGGGCACTGTTAGTACCAAAGGAATAGTCTCAACTGTCTGATGATCCAAGCTGGGAGTGTGAAACCACAGTAGGAAATAAGTCCAGGGATCCGGAAGTTAGAGGATGAAGAAGAGCATCGCAGGCCGAGTGTACATCGTACAGGCTGTGGGCTGCCAGGGAGACGAATAGGACAGATCTTTTTATTTTAAAATTTTTAAAAAGTATTTATTTTTTTATTCAGCTGTGTCAGGTCTTAGTTGCGGCAGGTGGAATCTTAGTTGCGGTATGCGGGATCTAGTCTTCTGACCAGGGATCAAAGTTGAGCCCCCTGCATTGGCAGCATGGGGTTCTTAACCACTGGACCACTGAGGAAGTCCAAAGACAGGTTCTTTTAAAATTATTGCTTCTGGAGCTTCTCTGGTGACTCAGTGGTAAAGACTCTGTCAATGCAGGAGACATGGGTTCTATCCCTGATCTGAGAAGATCCCATGTGCCATGGAACAACTAAACTGCTTTGCCACAACTACTGAGCCTGTGCTCTAGAGCCTGGTAACAGCAATTATTGTACCCACACGCCCCAGAGCCTGTGCTCCACAATAAGAGAAGTCACTGCAATGACGTGATGAGAAGCCTAGCACCACACCAGGGAGCAGCCCCATACAGCAGCATGGACACAGTGTGGCCAAAGAAAATATAAAAAGAATCAACAAGAATAACAATACCATATTAAAAAATAGATAAAATTACTGGTTCTGACTTGGGAGCTGAGATTCCATCTCCTGGCCGACAGTGTTCTTCTGGGATCAGGAACGCACTGTTCACCCCCAACAGCCCACTCGGCTTTGCCTGGTGGAAACTCTAAGCCAGTCGGAGACAGGAGGGTCCTTTGAGACACCCTCTCTGGTTCTCTCCCTTCCCCTGTACCAAGGGCTCAAGCTGGTTTCAATTCCAGCTTGCAAGATGAAACGAGTCAGGAAGCCAGAGAAAAGGTGAAGGGATATGATTTTCGGTTCACTGGAAAAAACCTAAGAAATGGAACTGGGGTTCATATTAGAGTCTTACCACACATATCCCATTATCACAGGGTGGGTCCGCTGGAGATGGTGTCTTTGAGCTTCAAGGACAACCATTTCTCACTTCCAAAGCTGAGGGGATTGCTTCTAAATTGCTTTAAATCTTCACTGAAGTCTTCTTCTTCTTTTTTTTCCCCCAGAGAAATAGTCATATTTTCTATATGCTTGGTTGGGATGGGCCAGGATTGGGGCAGGTATAAAAAAGTCCTTAAAATAATCTTGCTGCAGGTGTCCAGCCAAGTCTCATCCTTCTCAACTGGACTGTATTAATACTGCAAGTGCCACGAGAGGGTCCAGCCAATAGGCTTTCATGGGACCAGGTAGAATGAAATGTCAACACTCCGATCTCTAGGTCCCAGGGTGTAAAGAGGTTTTACTCATTAGACCAAAGGACTTTGATCAGAGTAACAGTGGTACTATGTGTAAAGAATCCGCCCACCAATGCAGGAGATTCAAGAGATGCGGGCTCACTCCCTGGGTTGGGAAGATCCACTGGAGAAGGAAATGGCAGCCTGCTTCAGTATTCTTGCCTGGGAAATCCCATGGACAGAGGAGCCTGGGGAGGCTACAGTCCACGGAGTCACAAAAGAGTCAGTCATGACTAGTGACTAAACAACAATAATGTATAGACTAGAGGATTATTAAGGTTTTGACTCTTTAAAATGCCCCTGTGGATCCAAAATGCAAAATTCCTTCCCACCTACCCCCTGCCTCTGAAATATTTAATCAGTTTGGAAGATATCCAGAGAAATCTAAGCACCTGTAGGAAAACAAACTGGTCTGCAGCGCCATGTGCTTTTTGTGGTCTGACACCCTGGTTTTAGCGGGACGTCAGCTCCCTACCCTCACCCCCAGCATCCAGAGCCCTACCAGCATCTCCTGCTGAGCTGGCTTGAACTCAGCTATTGACAGCCATGTATTGACAGCTATGTTGGCTAAACCAAGGAGAGACACCACCTTCCCAGATGTCTGGGAGCCCACCTCCACGTAGATCTGTGGTTGGGACCCCCAGCATTCTTCTTCCTGTCATCCCACCCCCCTCAACACAATTCATACCCCGAAGTGGAAACAGATAAGAAAAAAGAGAGAGAAGGAGGTGGAAAAAGAGGGAAGAAATGTGTTCATTACTTTAGAGGAAAGGGAAAGGAGTAAAGAGAGTTCCCTCCTGAAGGCTCCTGTTTCTTTGGGTGGATTAAAAAGAGTGACAGGACTTCCCTGGTGGTCCAGTGGCTAACACTGTGCTCCCATTTCAGGGGTCCAGGTTCAATTCCTGGTCAGGGAATTAGATCCCACATGCCACAGCTAAAACCTGGTGTAATCAAATAAATAAATAAATTTATTTTTTTAAAAGAAAGACTGACATGATTAAATGCATTAAAGTCTCCAGGAAAGCAAAAGTGGAAATGACAATGAGAATATCTAGCTGTGGGAGAGGAATGCAAGGAGCAAGGCAGTGAATCTAGGGGACCAAGGATAACCCAAAAGAACAGGATGTGAATAAAGATGAGATAATATGACGCAGCTGAAAAGCACATTCAGTGGGAGTGGAAAACTAGGTGGGAGGCAGGTGTGGTGGGCTGAGCAGTGCCCTGCTCTGAAAAAATATATCTACGACCCAACCCCTAGAACCTGTGACTGCTACCTTATATGGCTAAAAAAAAAAAAAAAAAAAAAAACTGTACCAGTATAATTCAGTTAAGGATCTTGAGATGGTGAGATTAGTCAGTTTATCCAAGTGAACCCTCACACAATTAGAAGGGTCCTTACAAAGGAATGTCTGACTCATAGAAGAGGAGAAGGCAGAGACAAGTGATGTGGCCATAAGCCAAGGAACGCCTGCAGACACCAGAAGCTGAAAGAGGCAAGGATTCTCCCCTAGAACTCCCTCAGGGAGGGAGGTGAGGCCCTGCCAACAACCCAATTTCAGCTCAGTAATAGTGATTTTTGACTTCTGGCCTCTGGAACTGTGAGAGAATAACATTTATCCCCCCTAGCCACCAAGTTTGTGTTGATTTGCTACAGTAACCTCAGAAAGTTTATTACAGGTGAGATACAGGTGAGATACAGGAGGTTATTCAGATGAAATCACCGAGTCGTACATTACAAGAGGAGAGTGGTTTGGGGTGAGAATAAAATCTGACTTGTAGACTCGTGATTGCTAAAGAAGAGTGATGTGAAATTGAAATATCTTCATAAGCATTCTCCCCATGCTAGGCATCTGAAGTGCATTATCTCATTTAATTCTTACAACTATCTCTTAAGGTAGGTTTCTTTCTCTTTTTAAAAAATATATATCTATTTATTTTATTTGCCTGTGCTAGGTCTTAGTTGCAGCATTCAGGATCTTTCTTCTTTCAGTTGAGGCATGCGGGCTTTTGGTCATGGCATGTGGGATCTAGTCCCCTGACCAGAGATCAAACTCCCCTGCCTTGGGAGTATGAAGTCTTAGTCACTGGGCCACCAGGCAAGAAATCCCTTAAGGTAGGTTTCTTGTCCCATGTGTTTTTGAAGGTGAGGAGACTGAAGTGCAGAATGATTAGGAAGTATGTTGATCGTGGAAATGGAACTTTAAGGTCCTATATATTCATCTTCAAAGTTGGGGTTCTATTCACAGCACCCAGTGAAGCTGAGGCTCCAATGAACACCGTGTTCCCAGGACAGACATCGAGGGGATGACAGAAGTTGGAGATGAGACCAAGACTAAAATGTCTTTAATAAATATTCTACCTCTACCCTGATTCTGAGATGTAAGTGTAGTTTGTAAGGGTGAGAGGGGAGTGTTGGGCCCTTTACTTGAGAGGGTTTCACAGACAGTGGTATATTATAGGGCAAAGCCATCCCTGTTAGGACAAGAAAGCAGAGAGGGCACCTTCTAGAAAAGGTTGAGGAGAAAGGGAACTTCCTTGGCTGTGAAACTGTTAATTGCAGAGGGCTTCAGAAGAAAGCGAATCTTAGAGACTCCCTCGGGCAGTCAGTAGCCATAGGATAGCATAGAGATTCCTCTCATACAAACACTGAGAAAATTCTTCTAAAATAAAACTCTTAAGATGCATGGCAACAGCAACAATAAAACAACCAAATTTAAAAATGGGCAAAGGACTTCAATAGACATTTCTCCAAAGAAAATACACAGATCGCCAATAAGCACATGAAAAGATGCTCAACTAGTCATTAGAGAAATGGAAACCAAAACCACAATGAGATACCACCTCACGCCCATTAGGATGGCCTCTATAAACACAAAACAGACAAACAGAAAATAGCAAGTGTTAGTGGGGATGTGGAGAGATTGGAACCCCCGTGCACTGTTGGTGGGAACGTAAAATGGTACAGCTGCTATGGAAAATGATATGGCAGTTCCTCAAAAAACTAAAAATAGAACTACCATATGATCAGCAATTCCACTTCTGGGTACACATCCAAAAGAATTGAAAGATATTTGCACATCCACATCCCTAGCAGCATTTGCAAGAGCCAAAAGGTGGAGGCAACCCAAGTCCATCCAAGGATGAACGGATGAACAAAATGCGCTGTACACATACAACAGAATATTACTCAGTCTTAAAAAGGAAGGACATTCTAAAACGTGCTACAATATAGATGAACTTTGAAGACACTGAGCTTAGTCGCTCAGTTGTGTCCGACTCTTTGCGATCCCGTGGACTGTAGCCTGCCAGGCTCCTCTGTCCTCAGAGATTCTCCAGGCAAGAATACTGGAGTGGGTTGCCATGCTGTCCTCCATGGGATCGTCCCCTCCCAGGGATCGAACCAAGGTCTCCCACATTGCATGCAGATTCTGTACCATCTGAGTCACCAGGGAAGCCCTTGAAAACATTACGCTAAGTGAAATAAACCAGTCACAAAAGGACAAATTGTATGATTCCACTTACGGGAGGCGAATTAATAGAGACAGGAAGTAGAATGGTGGGTATGAGAGGTTGGGGAAGGGAGAGATGAGGAGCTATACTGTCTCATGGATACAAAATGTGAGATGAAAGGAGTTCTGTGGATGGATGGAGGTGATAGTTGCACAACAATGGGAACTAGTTAGAGTGGTAAATTTTATGCTATGTGTATTTTATCATGATTTTTAGAAATAAAAATAAATAAATAAAACATGGACAAGCTTAATAGACAGAACAAGAAATTTTCAGATTTCCTGAAAGCTGGGAGAGCAGACTCTGGAACTTATACTGCAGTGGTCCTGGGGTGATGATCCCGCACGGAAATGGCTGTGGACTTGGACTCTAACACCCATGCAGGGTCAGGAGATGAGGCCTCCAGTCTGGTTGAAATGACGGGTTGGAATTGAGTCCCCTGCATGAAACCCAGATGCTCCCAGAAAAGCCAAAAATCAACCCAGAAAGACATCAAGGAAGTTCATCTCTGCTCTGACTCCAAATGGGGAAGGACAGTCCCCTAAGAAAAATCACAACCCCAGTCATGTGCCTGGCACAAGTCCAGATAGCCACTACCTGCGTCGGAGGAAAACCCCAAGCCAAGAAATTTACATAAAATTGGTATTTTGTAAGTGATACTCCTAGGATACCTGGCAGAAGCAAATATAAAACCACTCTGAAATTGAACTCCAACACTCCAGGCCACAGAGAATTCCCACAGGAGAAATAAAGCTCTGCTTACAATAAAAAATTATAAAAACAGAAGGAAATAATCTACCATGTGTAAGAGTCAGCAGTCTAAAATAAACAGCAGGATTAAACTCTTCAAAATTTTAGATGGTAGATAAACTACTAGATAGAGACGCAAAATTAGTGTTTTTAAATGATTTTACAAATCAAAAAAGGCTATTCCTAAGAATATTATAAGACATTATTTCTAAAAAATAGAAAGATCTGAAATGAGCAAGAGGGAACTGAAATGAAAAATATGGTTACTGAAACTAAACTGCAAGGGATGCTTACATAGCAGAATAAACACACAGAAGAGAGAATTAGAGAAATGGAGAGAGATCTGAGGAAATATTTCAGAATGCTCCACAGAGAGACAAAGAAGTTAAATACATTAAAGAAAAAAACCAGGTAAAAAACAGGATGGATGAAAAGAGCCAACATATGTCTCCTAGCAGTACCAGAAAAGGCTAATAGAAAGAAGAAAAATATTCAAAATTTAATATCTAGATACAAAAGCTGGCACTGCCAATTACTGTCATAGCTTGGGCAAATAATTTAACCTCTCTATGACTCAATTTCCCTGATTGTAAAATGATTATAAGATTCTGTTATGAGAAATAAAATACTAAAGCAGAGCACATGAGAAACGTATATGTGGCTGTTGTCATTTTTTAATTTTTTTGTTAATATTATTAATGAGAATGATTCCAGATTGGTAAAAGATTCAAACTACTGTTTAAAGAGGCATATGCTACTGCAGAGCACAGAGAACTACATTCAATGTCCTAGGAGAAACTATAATGGAAAAGAATATACAAGAAAATGTATACACATGTATAATGAGTCACTCTGAGGTACAGCAGAAATTAACACAACATTGTAAATCAACCATACTTCAATACAAAAATCAATCTTAGACTTCAATTTAAAAATATTTAAAAGAATCACATGGAAGATAAAAATAAATCCATACCTAGACACATTATATTAAGCTGCAGAACAGGGGGCTTTCCTGGTGGTCGAGTGGTTAAGAATCCAACTCTCACTGCAGGAGACGAAGTTTCCATCCTTGGTTGGAGGAGCTAACATCCCCATGCCTCAGGGCTACTCAGCCTGAGGGCCCAAAAAAGACCCAGCTCAGACAAAAATAGAGATAAGTAAACAAACTCCAAAACATCAAAGACAAAGAAAAAAATCTTAAAGCAACAGAAAAGGAAAGATGTATTCCCTACAAAGGATTACAGACTTACAAGACTCTAAGTCTTATTTCTACAAGACTTACAGATAGGATCCTCCTCAATAGCAACAAAAGAGAAAGGAAAATGTCTTCATCTCACTCAGGGGAAACAGGAGTCAACCTAATATTCAATATCAAGCTAAACTGCCATTTCCCACTGAGGACGAAATAAAGGTATTTTTCAAAGTAAAACTGGGATTAAAAAAAAAAAAAAACCACTCACAAACTCTAAGGACCACTAAAGGACGCCCTTCAAGAAGGAAATCGAGGGTGTTCCCTGGTAGTCCAGTAGTTAGGACTCTGCATTTTCACTGCCGTCCCTGGTTCAGTCGCTGGTCACGGAACTGCAGTCACACAAGCCACATGGGGCAGCCAAAGAAAAAGCAGAGAGAAGGAAATTGATGATGAGGAAGAAGCAGTTGTGAGCAAAGAGGAGGATCTGTTGGGGTGGGGGTTGGGAGAAGATGAGGGCAAAGGGTCTGCAGGAGAGGAAAGGGGATCGAAGGATCTGATGCTGTGACGATCTCACACATCACAGAGGAGGCTGCGAGGAGGCTCAAGGAATCGCGAGCAGAGAGGAGGATGAAGCAGACAAACTGTGTGGCACTGATTAGAATCCTGGTGAGGGGAGAGGCTTCCGTGGTGATCTGATGGTTAAGACTTCGACTTCCAGTGCAGGGGGTATAGGTTCAATCCCTGGTAAGGAAGCTAAGATCCCACATGCCTCGAAGCCAACAAACCGAAACATAAAACAGAAGCAATATTGCACCAAATTCAATAAAGACTTTAAAATGGTCTACATTAAAAAAACAAACAAAAAAAAAGAATCTTAGCGAGGGGACATAGGTCCACTCCCAGGAGTTTTGAAGGAAGCGAGTGGCTTTCTGGGCCTCGGCTTTCTCGTCTGCAGTGCGGGGTTGTCATTAATGACCTGCAATGTCCCTCTCGGCTCTGACATTTCACACTGTTGGGTAGAGTGAAGGACGTGGGAGGCTCTTGAGAACAGTTGGACTAAGTGTGCGGAGGTTTTGAAGCTGAGCTCAACTCATTTCTGGAAGCAAGGAGACAACCGATATGGGACTAAAGTCCCAATGAAGAGGAAAAGGAGGTGCCCTGAGACAACCAGAGCACAGAATGGGCCCGTGCATGGCCCAGACGACGACAGGGCAAGACCTAAAAAGCCACATCCTGGCTTCCAGATTGCCTTCCAAAAGCTCTGTTTGACAGAAATCCAAACACGCCTTGTCTCAGGCACTTTCCCCTTTAATTTTCAAATTGATATATATTTTGAGGGAAACTTAATCCATGTGGCTCTGAATCACGTACAACAAACTCCTCTAACAGACTCTGGATGCTGGGAGCTCTTCCCGAGCTTGGAACAGCTCAGTACAAGATGCTCTTTTCAAACTGATTCTGTTTCCAGTTTCTCTGTATCCATCTGCTTGAGGTCCAAGATTTTGGTCAGATGCTAGGAACCTGCTGGATCAAGACTCTGCACTTTTCTTCCTTGTCTTCCTTGGCGGTCAAAGGGAACGCATCCAGGCCATGGGCGGCGGGCGGGAGTAGGGGAGAAAGGGGCGTAGGGCTTGGCTCTGCCTAAGAAACAGTGATGCTCATATGAACAGGGCCTGTACTGGCTTCTCCAGCACAGTGGCTGCATTTGAGGCAGGCCTGGCAAAGAGGACTCCAGTTTCCAAGCCGTGTTTCCTTAGGTTTCAGTAAGGGCTCCACCCAACCTTGTTACACAGGGCAAACCCCACAAGCTGGTGGTTGGCACTCCTGCTAACCGGAGCCTGGTCCCACAAGCCCCAGGAGAGCAGGGCATTCAACCAGGATGGGCGGCACTGTATTTTCTTTTAATGGTTCTCAAAATCCGCTGGCTCAGAGCACGTGGTCCCAGCTGACCCTGATGCTCAGCGGTCCCATGGTGTACCTCACTTCCAGGAATCCTACCCAACCCCAGGGCCGAGAGCCTCGTCACGTCTTTACCCACAGTTTGGTTGGTTTCAAAATGTAGAATCAAACCACTGGAAAGAATTTTGTCTGTGACTTTGGGCCCCATAATTTCCACATTTCCTTTACAACTGGTAATGATATGGGTGTCCCTTTAAAGCACTTCTCTTATACTTTATGTTCTTACTCATTTAATGTTTTTGACTTTTTATTTTATATTAAAGTATAGTTGATTAACAATGTTGTGATAGTTGCAGGTGGACATCAAAGGGACCCAGCCATGCATATATGTATATCCATTCTTCCCCAAACTCCCCTCCCATCTAGGCTGCTATATAACACTGAGTAGAGTTCCCTGTGCTATACAGTAGATCATTGTTGGTTATCCTTTTTTATTAAAAAAAAAAAGTTTTATTTTCTACTGGGATATAGCCGATTGGCAAAAGATAGTTTCAGACGAACAGAGAAGGGACTCAGCCATGCCACACATATACCTGTGTCCATTCTCCCCCCACAAACTCTCCTCCCAACCAGGCTGCCACATAATATTGAGCAGAGTTCCATGTACTGCACAGTAGGTTCATGTTGGTTATCCAATTTAAATATAGCCGAATGCACATATAAATCCCAAACCACGCTCATTTCATTTTTTAACTGATTTTGAGCTGGGCTGAAAAGAAAAATCCAACGGAAGAGTCAAATTTTGCCACTTAAAAAGCATCATGGGAGCCGAAAACTATCTCAGGGATGGCTTTCTACATTGTTTTTTCTTTCCTATTTGGGGTTGGAGTTACTGCTTGAGTGGCATAATCTTAAGGGTGACTTTCCTTCCTAAAATCCCCCTGTAACATCTGTTATTCCATGATGAACTGTTATTAGCCATCCCGTCTGCGTCAAGATTGTTGGAGGAGAAAAAGAGGGGGAATTTGGAATATGCTTGTAAAATGCATATACTCTTAGAAATGAAAGCACACTGAGTCCAAAACAGCTTGATGTAAATGAGTTAATTAGAACAGGAAGCCCAGCGAGACAATGTGGTTTAGCAGAAAGAATGCTGGGCTTGGAGGCCAAAAAAAATAAGAGATTGAATTCTGGCTCTGCTGTCTTTCTCTGCCTTAATTTTGTCTTCTGTAAATGCGCAATAACCATCCCTGTCTTATTATAAAGGTGTGATCAAGATCTCCGTGTGTGTGTGTGTGTGTGTGTGTCCATGGACACACTCTGTGATGACTCTGCGAATGTCAGCACATCACCAAGGTGGGGAAAATGGGAAAGGGTAGAGGAAGGAGGATGGGGCTGCAGGATTTGCCGGGGGCTGGGGCATCGCAGGGTCCTAAGGAACTCCCTGGGGGCTAGCCTCTGAGGGCGCCAGGCAGCTTACCCCTGGACCAGCCTGCCCCAGGGAGATACTTGGGAACTGAAAAAGGAGAGGGTTCCACTCCAGCTCACCCCAGAGCCTGTGTCTCGCAGCCAGTCAGCCCTGGTTCGCTCCCCGGCTGTGAGCGTGGGTCTGCCCTCTGCCCTGGCCTGCGGCGGAAGGCTTGAAGAGCGGGCTGGACCACTGGAAGTTCCCTGGCGGTGTTTTAATGAAGACTGTGGTACCTCGGGTTTAACTTTTACTGACTCCTGGGGAAACCCACTCACCTCTGCTTGAGGCACCTTTACTCCGGCTTCATAAAAATTTGTTTATAAGGTCAGGTTCAAATAAAGTTACAATAGTGCAGCGCAGTGGAGGGGATGGATTACGAAGGACTTCCAGCCCGTTACACAAGCAGATTACCCTGTAGCCCCTGGGTCTGGAGGCTGGCGGATGGTTCCCAGGAGCTCTTTTTCTGTTCATTTTGGCAGGTTACCCAACCCCCCAAAAGCAGGCCCCTGGAGCTACCAGGCCAGAGAAACGGGGAGAAACGTGGAGCTGACATGTGAGCCCTAGCCATCGGGGCATGGGACTTGTCTCACCTCCAGGCTTGGAAATGGCAGCCTGACTTTTGGGTGGGAGCCAAATGGATTCTACCGGTGGTGTCAGTACTGTAGTGGAGAAGACCCCTGGGACCAGGGTACCAGTGCCGAAACCACACATGCTTCCTTTAATTAACAGGAGCACGAAGCCAACAGACACACCGGCATCTGGGAAGTGAGGGCGGCTAAACGGGAAGCCTCTTGCCTGCCTCGGGGAGCACGCTGCCTGCCAGGATTGTTCCCTGTTCCTGTTTGCTCACAAAAAAGCCCCTGTGCTTCTTGAGTGGCCGGCCCAGGCGCTGGCAGACCCCCAGCCCGGCCACACTGCCCAGGCTTGTCTGCCCGCCTCTCTGGCGAGGATGCTTTCCTTGAGTAGCTGGTTGGAAGTGTCCAGAAGAGCCAGCGGATGTTCCTGGGGTTGTCCCAGCCTTAAATGGTCCTCTTCGGCCACCCTCATGCTCTCCTGTGGTGTTTCAGGACCTTAGTTATTTCTGTCAATCTCCTGCACTTCCTTCTCCCTCCAGACCTCCTGCAATCACTGCCACCTCCCACCCCCTGCAGGTTCTGACATAGTCTCCAAGCCCAGAGAGCCTGTCCAGGCAACGGGGGTGACACTGCCCGTGGCTTTCCTTGCAGACAAGGTCAGGCCCTTTTATTTCCAGAGTAATCTTCTCTATGTTCTGTGAGTCTCTTCTGATTATTGGGCACTGCAAGCATGGCCGAGAGACAGTGAGTCATTCATCAGACCTAAGTATCCAGTGTCTGGCATATGGCAGGCTCTGCGCCGGGTGCAGGGGATTCCAGGCAACCGAGGTGGGACCCCACCCCAGGAAAGGAGCCAGAGGCAGGGACAGAAGCCGCAGCACACTGTGAGCGGCTCTGATAGGTACGTCCAAGGGGCCACAGGCACCCAGGGAAGGACCATCCCAGCTGCACACAGATCATCTGTATCAGACTCAGACTCGTTACAAATTAGATTCCTAGACCTCACCCTTGAACTTCTGAATCATAATCTCAGGGAGATTATTATAAAACAGAAGATGTATTTTAATGACTTTCTCAGTTGATTCTTTTTTTTTTTTTAATTTACTGAAGTATAGTTTATTTAAAATGTTGTATGAGTTTCAGGTGTACAGCAAAGTGAATCAGTTATACACATACATATATCCACCTTTTTTTTAGATTTGTTTCCCATATAGGTCATTACAGAATATTGAGTGGCATTTCCCCGTGCTGTACAGTAGGGTATTCTTTCTAGTTATCTAGTTTATATTTAGTAGAGTGCATACATCAATCCCAATCTCCCAGTTTATCCTTCCCTACCATCCCATGGTAACCATAAATTTGTTTTCTATCCCCATGACTCTACTTCTGTCTTGTAAATAAGTTCATTTGTATCTTTTTTTTTTTTTTTTTTTAGATTCTACATGTAAGGGATACCATACGATATTTCTTCTTCTCTGTCTGACTTATATCACTCGGGCAATCTCTAGGTCCATCCATGCTGCTGCAAATGGCACTATTTTGCTCTTTTTTATGCCTGAGTAATATTTCATCACAGGCATGTACCGCATCTCCTTCATCCATTCTTCTTTTGATGGACACTTAGGTTGCTTCCATGCCTTGGCTGTTGTAAATAGTGCTGCAATAAACATGGGGGTTACCGCTGCTGCTAAGTCGCTTCAGTCGTCTCCGACTCTGTGCGACCCCATAGATGGCAGCCCATGAGGCTCCCCCGTCCCTGGGATTCTCCAGGCAAGAACACTGGAGTGGGTTGCCATTTCCTTCTCCAATGCATGAAAGTGAAAAGTGAAAGTGAAGTCGCTCAGTCGTGTCCGACTCTTAGTGACCCCATGGACTGCAGCCCACCAGGCTCCTCCGTCCATGGGATTTTCCAGGCAAAAGTACTGGAGTGGGGTGCCATTGCCTTCTCCAAAACATGGAGGTACATGTATCTTTTTGAATTATGGCTTTCTCTTGTTATATGCCCAAGAGACGGGTTGCTGTGTCATATAGTAGTTCTATTTTTAGCTTTTTAAGGATCAGTTGACTCTTATTTACACTTAACTTTATGAACCACTGACTAGTTTGACAGCCACTGTCCCAGGGATAGTTAGGATGTGTGCACTGAAGTGATGACATTCGAGGATTTTTTTTATTTTTGAAGAAAGAGTTTTTATTTACATCTTGATTTTCCTTGAATGAAATTATCAGGAGATATATACAGGGATGGAACCCACCTTTGTGAGTGGGGAAATAGCTTATAAGACTTGAGTGACCCTTTTTAATCTTATTTTATTATTTTTTAAAATTGTGGTAAAATGTAAACAACATAGATGGTATCATCTTAGCCAGCTTTACAAATGTACTACCTTTCAGTGGCATTACATTCATCCAGGTTGTGCAAACCATCACCACCATTCCTCCACAGAGCTCTTTTCATTTTGTAAAACAGACACTCTGTACCTGTTAGATAGCATAGCTCCACATTCCCTCCTCTCTCTAGCCCGAGCAGCCAACATTGTGTCCCTATGAATTTGCCTCATGTAGGTGAATATTCAGTCCTGAATATTCATTAGAAGGACTGATGTTGAAGCTGAAACTCAAATACTTTGGCCACCTAATGCGAAGAGTTGACTCATTTGAAAAGACTCTGATGCTGGAAAAGATCGAAGGCAGGAGAAGGGGATGACAGAGGATGAGGTGGTTGGATGGCATTACTGACTCAATGGACATGAGTTTGAGTAAACTCTGGGAGTTGGTGATGGACAGGGAGGCCTGGCCTACTGCGGTCCAAGGGGTCCATGGGACATGACTGAGCAACTTCACTGAACTGAACCGAGGTGAAATCATACCATATTTGTCTGTTTGTAACTGTCAGTGATAGATTTTCTCTTCTTGGGCTCCAAAATCACTGTGGATGGTGACTCCAGCCCTGAAATTAGAAGACCCTTGCTTCTTGGAAGGAAAGGTATGACACACCTAGGCAGTGTATTAAAAATCAAAGATGTCACATTGCCAACAAAGGTCTACATTGTCAAAGCTATGGTCTTTCCAGTTGACGGATATGGATGTGAGAGTTGGACCATAAAAAAGACTGAGTTCTGAAGAATTGATGCTTTCAAACTATGGTGCTGGAGAAGACTCTTGAAAGTCCTTTGGACTGCAAGGAGATCAAACCAGTCCATCCTAAAGGAAGTCAACTGAGTATTCATTGGAAGGACTGATGTTGAAGCTAAAGTTCCAATACTTTGGCCACCTGATGTGAACAGCTGACTCATTGGAAAAGACCCTGATTCTGGGAAAGATTGAAGGCAGAAGGAGAAGAGGGCATCAGAGGATGAGATGGCTGGATGGCATCACCAATTCAATGAACACGAACTTGGGCATGCTCTGGGAGATGGTAAGGGACAGGGAGGCCTGGCATGCTGCAGTCCATGGGGTCACAAAGAGTAGGACACAACTTAGCCACTGAACAACATGAAATAAACTTATTTACAAAACTGAAATAGACTCACAGACATCGAGAACAAACTTATGGTTACCAAAGGGGAAAGGGGGGAGGGATAAATTAGGAGTTTGGGATTAACAGATACACACTACTAGTTACAAAACAGATAAGCAACAAGGACCTACTCTATAGCACAGGGAATAACACTCAGTATCTTGGAAAAAGAAAGAGAGAGGGTCATTTACTACATACACTCACTCTCTCCAACACCCCTACCACTGATAAGAGATGTGCATGTTTGTATATAAAACAGTCACTCATTCAGCAATTACTTGGGGGCAGGCTCTTCTACAAGGCAAGCATCATTATCTCGTTTTACACAGAGATATCTTGATAAGTGGTAAAAGAGAATTCAAGCCAAGGTCTTTAGGTTATGTGTGTAAAGCCTATGATGACCGATTTGGTTTTTTTCCGTAAACTAGAACCACTCTGTCTCTCCGTGTCCCTGAGTTGGTTATTACACCACATCAGACAGTGAGTGTTTTTGAGCAATGGGATTACACTATCAGGTTTTTGTCTGGAAAGATAATGATGACCACCAGGTATAATCCAGGCAAGAAATGACAAAGGCCCACAGGGGCCATTGCAGCAGGAACAGAGGACAGGATAAGAGTTGGGAAAATGGGAGGTGCTAGATAAGACTGGAGGAGAAGGCAATGGCAACCCACTCCAGTACTCTTGCCTGGAAAATCCCATGGATGGAGGAGCCTGGTAGGCTGCAGTCCATGGGGTCGCGAAGAGTCGGACATGACTGAGAGACTTCACTTTCACTTTTCACTTTCATGCATTGGAGAAGGAGATGGCAACCCACTCCAGTGTTCTTGCCTGGAGAATCCCAGGGATGGGGGAGCCTGGTGGGCTGCCATCTATAGGGTTGCACAGAGTTGGAGACGACTGAAGCGACTTAGCAGCAGCAGCAGCAGATAAGACAGGAAGAGTTATCGAGGATGTGTGAATGCGCCGGAACAATTCTCCCCTGTGGTTTCAGAAAACTGAGTGGGCAGTCCTGCCGCTTACTCAGACAGGGAAATTCCAGAAGCACTCAGAGTCTGAGATATTAGACCACTGCTACTGTACCTCCCCTGCGGGACACTAGGGTTTCCCAACCTGGTTCTTTACCATCTTCCCAACGTTGGACCAGCCCTCAGTTTGACAGTGTTTGCCCTCAGTGTCTGACAATGTCTCAGTTCATAAGAATATCATTGCCTCCCAGTTTTGACCAAGAGAAAACCATGGATGTGATAGGTGCTTTGCCAATGGCGAGATTTCACCATCATGTCTGTGGGCAGCTTCATGATTCCCAACTCAAACCATTCTCTCCACTGCAAAAGCCCCTGGAAGATCTCTGGGTGAGCATCTCATCTCTTGGTCCACTGTGGTGAGGTGGAAGGGAGGCATTCTTTGCAGATGTTTTTCTGGTTGGTGGCTTTCACAAACCACAGGGAAGGCGGCAGTTTACATCCGATCAGCAGACTGCAGACCTGGGCTTACATGATATTCGATGGCACTGTTTGATGTACCCACAGCCAGGGGTGGTGTCTGGCAAACCCAGAGCAGTGGCCAAGGCCAATTCAATCCCTGAGAGGAGTTCTCACAGTCTGGAAATGGAAAAAGCTGTCACTCATTTGGTCCTGGGAAGAAGAGCGTTGCCATCGGTGCCCTGGTTCTGCTGAGCCTGGACAAAGCACAGGCTAAGCTAAAGGCTGGAGTACAGAGTTAGATTTGGCCCAGAAGGGGACAGTGCTCAGTGATAGTGGCTTAAAGCAACAAATATGTGCTTTTTCACATAGTTCCTGTGGGTCTGGAAGCCAGCTGCAGCTTAACTGGATGGCTCTGGCTCACTAGGGTTTCCCTAGTGGCTTAACTGGTAAAGAATCCACCTTCTAGTGGGAGGCCTGGGTTTGATACCTGGGTTGGGAAGATTCCCTGGAGAAGGGAACAGCTACCCACTCCAGTATTCTGGCCTGGAGAAGTCCATAGATGGGGTCTCAAAGAGTCGGACACGACTGAGCGACTTTCACTTGATTTAATCCTGGTTCAATAGCTCACAATGTTGTAATCAAACTATTGGCGGGGGCTGTCATCTGAAGAGTTGAACAGGGCTGGAAGATCCATTTCCCACTTGTTCACATCACTGTTCGTGAAAGTGAAGTCACTCAGTTGTGTCCGATTCTTTGCGACCCCAAGGACTATAGCCTACCAGGCTTCTCTGTCCATGGAATTTTCCAGGCAAGGATACTGGAGTGGGTTGCCATTTCCTTCTCCAGGGGAATCTTCCCGACCTGGGGATTGAACCCAGGTCTCCCGCATTGCAGGCAGATGCTTTCCCCTCTGAGCCACCAGGGAAACCCAATTCCTTGCCCTGTGAGCTTTTCCATAGGACAGCTCATGACATGCAAGCTGGCTTCACCCAGAGGACATGGGAGGGGAAAGAGAGAGTTGGAAGTCATCGTATTTTTTTAATCTAATTTCTGGGAAAGATTGAGGGCAGGAAGACAAAGGGGTGACAGAGGATGACCTGGCTGAATGGCATCACCAACTCAGTGGACATGAGCTTGAGCGAACTCCAGGAGATAATGAAGGACAGGGAAGCCTGGTGTGTTGCAGTCCATGGGGTTGCAAAGAGTCGGACACGACTTAGCGACTGAACAACAATCTCAAAAGTAGCATAGCATTATTTATACCATTTTCTACTGGTCACTGAGACCAGACCTGGGACAGCGTGAGAGAGAGCTGTGTGAGACTGAACATGCGGAGGCAGTGGTCCCTGGGGCCATGTCGGAGGATGGGTACCACATGATGAAATTTCTGGCGAGCCTCTCATCCCAGAGGACACCTGTTAAACAGCCAGAAGGAAAAACAATTCAGCCCACAACACCCTCTCTTCACTTGCTCTTCCCAACCTCATTACAATGTAGAAAATTTTGTGAACTTTAAGTTGCCTGCATTTGGACTTCCAGTATTTCCACCCCTTTCCTGCCCATGAACATAATGTATACGAACCGTCCAAACTTCAGTTGCATTTAAACTCAACACTATACAGTTCACACTTTATCATTTTCTTTTTATCATTACAAGTACTTATCTGGTTTCCCCCACAAAGCTATAGGCGTCTGATGAGAAGGGACCATGTCTCCTTTTTATCTGTAAGGGGCCATAGCAGCAAGTCTGATGCTAGACACAGGGTAGTTGTTTAACCAAGAGTTAGTCACTGACTGACTGATTTAGAGGCTCTCCTCAAATCCTCCTTTTTATGGTCTGGGAAGTCAAGGAGTCAGTAAGGAAAAAACCTGGTCGGATGAGTCATCCCGTCAAGTGCGGAGCAGAACTCCACGAGCAGCTGCTGAGCCCAGCTGGAGCAAGGAGACAGGTTCTCTGACTGGGGCTCAGAGACCGCCCACAGCATTTACTAGGGTTAACGATCAAGCCTCTGTTGCACTGAGCTGCCCAATAACTCACGAGGCTGTTGGAAGCCTCATTTCTGTACAACCCGGGCTGGTTGCATGCAGTCCGCCAGGCAAGCAGCAATGTTGCAGGAGGAAGTGATCCCTAACAAGCGGAAATTCCCTTTACACCTCCTGGTGATTCGTAACAGGGCTCTGAGACAGGCTGCAGATCTGCTCTGCAGAGCGGAAGGACACTTGTCCTGTGCCGTGTCATCAGCACACACCAGTGGGTCCTATGGATTTGACTCCAGTCTGCACCTCAGCAGCAGATCAGACGAGAGTCGGCAATGAGGGAGGGAAGCTGTATTCA
Source organism: Oryx dammah (assembly GCF_014754425.2). Lineage (NCBI taxonomy): Eukaryota > Metazoa > Chordata > Mammalia > Artiodactyla > Bovidae > Oryx > Oryx dammah. Next base: position 32,476,523 of record NW_024070191.1, on the reverse strand, counting down.
ACCCAGTCCTCGTGAAATAAGGTAGTGGTGCCACCAACTGCTGTCTGCTGCAGACCTATCTAGGAAGCAACATCAACATCTTGGTCTGAAATCCCAGTGAAAAGAACAACAGTTCCCCCCAACCCCTGCCCGCTTGGGGTCACCTGGGGTAAATAGGTTCCCGCCATGCTGGCTTATTCAAAATGGCATTCAGAAACGTGTGTCTTTTGTTCTTTTGGTGAAGGAACCTTGGTTCTTGTGTTGTCTGCGCCTCAGCTTCTCCTACCACTGGGTTTTGCCTTTGTGGGGACTGAGAGAGAAGGCTGGTGAACAATGCTTTGTTACATTATATCGCCCCCTGGCTCCAATGAATTGCTCCGTAAATCACCTTATTGTTAAAGTGTCCTGGCAAAACTACACCACCACTTTCAGGGTCTAAGAGAGCACAGGGATATTAACAGAGGCAACCGGTGCAGAAGGGACATTTAAAAAAGAAAGAAAGAACATAAAAAAACACGTTTTTTTTTTTTAATGTGTGGAATCTGGAGAAGAGCATATATTGGGACTGGGGCCAAACCAGACAATCTTGACTCTTTCATACTCTGATATAGGAACGCATTATCACTGAACACTTTAAGTCCCTTTCGTTTTATGGCAAAACACACCTGCTGCATCGTAATGACCTAGTTCAAGCAGCACAGGGTGACGATGGGAGGGCGGGACGGGGCCTCCATAAATCAGGGGACCTTTCATCAGACTCCGGCTGCAGAGTTGGCTGAGAGGACTGCAGGTACCAGCATCTCACAGACATTCCTGGGAGGGCCCGTCCGTGACTAAAGCACCACAGGGGCAGTGAACCCAGCTTCCCAAGTCTGAGACTACGTGGAAACCTTAGGGGGAGGAAGTGGGCACAGAGGCATTGGTTTCTCAGATTATTGGTTAGGACAACTAATTAGCAGGCCAAGAGCCTTTCCTGAGAGCCCGTAAACCACTCGCTACTAGGTGTGATAGAAAAACACATGCCAAAGGAAAGCCATGGGACTTCCCTGGTGGTCCAGTGGCTAAGACGCCAAGCTCCCAGTGCAGGGGGCCCAGGTTTCATTCCTGGCCAGGAACTAGATCCCACGTGCCACAACTAAGAGCTCGCATGCCCAAACTAAGACCTGGTGCAGCTAAATAATTAAAAAAAAAAAAAAGAAAGAAAGCCAGATTCTACTGTAACTAAGTAAATTTTGGAATTTTGGCCAACAGTATATTCCCCAAATAAGGGGTGCTTTCTTGTCTTTTTGTGAATTGGTTTTTCTCGTTACAAGATCTGCTTTCTTCTTTTTCTTTTTCCAACTTTCTTGAGATACAATTGACATACAACCTTGTGTGATTTTAATGTGTACAACGTGATGATCGGAAACACCTAGGCACTGTAAAATGGTTACCACAATGAGGTTGGTTAACACATCTTTCATGTCGCATAATTTCCATGTTATTGTTGTTATGGTGAGAACACTAAAGAGCTACTTAAAGAAAAAAACTGATGTGCAATTTATATAAATTGTAGGTTTTCAATATAGAGATTCACAATTTTTAAAGGCTGTGCTCCATTTATAGCTATTATAAAATATTTGCTGTATTCCCCATATTGAGCAATATATCCTTACAGTTTCTTTTATGCATAATAGTTTGTTCTCCTTAATTCCCTCCCCCTGACTGCCCCTCCCTCTCAAAGCTCTACTTGTGGCAACTTTCAAGTGTACAGGGCTGTGAACAATAGGCAACAAGCTGTATCTTAGATCCCTAAACTTATTCACCTCATAACTAAAGGTCTGCACCCTTTGACCAACACCTCATTTCCCTCAGCCCCTCGCCATTCTTCTCTCTGCTTCTGTGAGTTTGGCTTTTTCAGCGTCTACGTGTAAGTAAGACCATACAGTGTTTGTCTTTTTCTGTCTGACTTATTTCACTTAGCCTAAAGCCCTCCAAGTCCATCCCCGTTGCTGCAAATGGCAAGATTTCATTCTCATGGCTGAACAGTATCCCATTGCATACATGTACCACACCTTCTCTGTCCACTCACCGGACGCTGGACGCTTAGGTGGTCTCCATGCCTTTGTGAGTAATGCCACAGCAAACACGGGGATGCGGGTATTGTTTTTATTTCCTTCAGATAGCTATCCAGAAGTAGAACTGTTGGATCGTGTGAAAGTGAAGTCGCTGAGTCGTGTCCGACTCTTTGTGGCCCTATGGACTGTAGCCCGTCGTGCTGCAGGCTCCTCCGTCCATGGGATTTTCCAGGCAAGAATGCTCGAGTGGGTTGCCATTTTCTTCTCCAGGGGATCTTCCCGACCCAGGGATCAAACTTGGTAGTTCTATTCTTATTCTTTGAAGACTCTCCATACTATTTTCCATGATGGCTACAGTAACCACCAGCACTAAACAAACAGCTCCCGCTCATCCACACCCTCGACAACACTTATCTTTGGTCTTTTTCATGACAGCCATTCTAACAGATGTGAGGTGACATTGTTTTGTGGTTTTGACCTGCAGGGTTTGCTTTCTAATAGACTCTGACTTAAAGTAGATGGCTTATGCCCTCAAACGACTTATCATCTAATGGTATGCAACAAGCACAAAAAAGTTCTGTCCCTAAACATATACTGGAGACAGCTGTTTAAATCCCAGATGTCACAAACAAAATCTAACCAATGGGGAGAGAGGTGTTTTTCCACTGATCATTTGCAAAGGAAACACTGCAACAAAGTTCAACCTTTTCAACCCCCTTCTTATTTCTTCAGCCTTTTCCTCACTCCTTAAACACACAAAGGAAATAAAACTCACTTGACATGTCTTTTAATATTTTGTTACATAATGATGATGATCGAGCAGACAGACTCTGGGATCAGCAGGCCTAGGTGTGAATAACAGCTCTGTGTGCCCCTGGTCACTTATAATGACTCTCTAGGCTTCAGCTTTTTCATCAGCAAAATTAAAAAAGGAATAATATTAACCTCATATATAAGCGTTACGAGAATGAACTAAGACAATCTACCTAACAGGCTCAGAATATTAGCAGTCAAGCAGTAAGTGCTCAATAATACTATTATTATAAGCATTGTTATATATACATAGATCATTGCCATAGTGTTAATGTATACATACATTCATGAACTGTTTTTAGGAAAAAAAAGAGCCATACTTTACATGGGCTTCCCTGGTGGCTCAGCAGTAAAGAATTCACCTATGATGCTGGAGACGTAAGAGACAGGGGTTCGATCCCTGGGTCAGGAAGATTCCCTGGAGGAGGAAATGGCAGCACACTCAAGTACTCTTCTTGCCTGGGGAATCCCATGGACAGAGGAGCTGTCCATGGGGGTTGCAAAGAGTCGGACATAACTGAGCAAAGGCGCGCACACACACACATACCTTACATACTGTTTTGGTAATTGTTTTTAAACTTCTGATGCATTATGAACAGTTTTACACGTCATTAGTCTCCCACAATATCATTTTTAATGGGTTCCAAGTATGCCCTTACATGACTGTACCCTGAAGTGTTTAAACAACCTCCTATTGTCAGACAATTAGCTTGTTTCCATTGTTTGACATTATAAACACCCAGTGAGGAACCACCTCGTAGAGCTTTCTTGCACACATTTTTGGTTGTTGCCCTGGGACAAATTCCCAGAACTAGATCAAAAGAAATGCAATTGAAACATTCTAAAAAGAATATAAACACATTACAGAAAACTGGGAAAAGAGAAGAAAAATACAATTCTCCCACACTAATACAATTACTAATATAATTTGAGTGATTAAAATATTCCAATGTTTTCATTTTTACTTAAAAGAATAGAGGCCTTAAATAAAAGATGGGCAGATGTTTATTATGTCTGTTCCTTTCTGAAATCCACTAAAATGACATTAAAGAACTAAAAAAAAAAAAAAGAAGAAGAAGCGTAAATCCACAATGAAAAAGAGAGTGGAAGAGGATGACAACAACCAAAAGATGTGATCAAAATTCTGAACACAGAGAGGCAGACCAGGCAAGTGATAACTGACTTAGTGGCCTAGAGGAAACTAACATCTACGCCGTGACTTAAAATGAAAGACTGACCTTAAAGAAGCATCTGGACACTCCAAAGCCCCTCTTTGAGCCTGAGAAGCAGATTTACCCTCAAAGGAAGCTGACCCAGACCAGTTCTCTTTCAGGAACATCAGGTACTGCTGAGGGCAGGGCGAGGCATGCTAGTGAAAGGAGCATATTTAAGTGAAAGTTGACATCACCTGCTGAAAGGTAAGTTTCTCAGCCCTTTCCCCAGCTCAACTCCCAGAATGCTGGCAGCAAAAGCTCAGGCACTGCCCCACCTCCACCCCAGACAGGAGGCTGGAAAATTCTACGAAACACTTACAGATCCAAGAGAAAAGACTAGGGAGTTTCCCCTAAGGAAATGTCAGTTTCCTGCATAAGCTATGGTGAAACCTCTCCCTGTATGGAGAGACAAGCACCCTCCCACCATGCAAAAAAAAAAAAAAAAAAGAAGCAATAGACATTTGAGAAAGGCTCCTAACAAGAAACACACCAAAACAAAACAAACTAGCCAAAAAGAAGAACTCAGAAAAAAACAAGGCAGGACAGAAAAGAAAGTCTAAAAAAGAGAAAACACTGCATCCTTGAAGTAAGAATAACAGAGTCTCAGGAGGTCCCGGTTGGTGCAGTGGTCAAGACTTCATGTTTCCAATGCCAAGGGCATGGATTCAGTTTTTTTGGGGGGTCTGGGGGAGGAGAGACTAAGATCTCACATGCTTCATTGCCAAAAGATTTTTTTTATGACTTACAAAGCAAGAAAATGCCTCAAGCAGTTAAATATATGAGAAAACACATCACCTTCTCACCTTCCAGAAAATGGAACAAAAAGAAAAAGCTATAGAAGATGTAAAGGTTAGAAAATTTTGAGACAGTGGTTTGAGACATGCTAGAAAGTGTGAACCAAGAAAACAAATAGGAAGAAATCATTCAAAAATTAATACTGAGTCTGAACTGAAGGATAGAACAGTGAGAAAAGACATGCCCAAACACATAATTCTAAAATGTCACATCATCAGAAATTTTTTAAAATTCATAAATGTTGCTAAAAAGAAAAATTTCAAAGTCACTTAAAAAAACTCAAGAATCAAAATAGCAATTGAAGACAATTAAGAAATTCTGAGGGAAATGGTTTGAACCCTGAACTCTCTACCCAACTAAACTATAAATCAAGTGCACTCTTTTAAAAACCGTTTCAGACATTCAATGTCTCAAGACATTTACCTTCTTTTCTCAGAAAACTTTTGGTGGATGTGCTTTGATAAAACAGAGGAGTAAGCAAAGCAAAGCAAGAAGTGGTGATAGGAGACTCAAAAAGAGATTCAAAAAGAATTTAATGGCTAATGAAGACAAGCTTTTTTTCTTCTTCCTCACGGAATGGTCTCAGGTTAGTTCTCCAGGTCTGCAGGGCAACTCTGCTCCACGTAGTCATTCAGGGAGCCTTATTCTTTCTGTCTTGTTCCTCTGCCACCTCTGACAGCAGTGGTCCTTGCAGGGTGATCCTACCAGCATCACTTGAGAACTTGTGATGTTCTCAAGTGATGCTGGTAGGGTCAGGTTGTGCCAGTGAACGCATGTGTAAGCAACGTATTGCCACTTCCTAGCCTTTCCATAAAAACCTCCACACCTTTTCCCTCTGGGGAACTGGAATATGAAAGTGCTTGCAATCAAACTTGGATCACCCAGAAAAGAATAATGCCCTAAAATCCCCCACGTTCTTTACCAGGCAGACTCTTTACCACTAAGCCACCTGGGAAGCTCTGACAATGCAGGAGATGCAGGACACTGGGGTTCGATCCCTGGGTCAGGAAGATCCCCTGGAGGAGGGCATGGCAACCCGCTCCAGTATTCTTGCCTGGGAAATCCCATGGACAGAGGAGCCTGGAGGCCTACAGTCCACGGAGTCTCGACTGAGCATGCATGCAGAATGTCCCAACCACAGACCAGAACTATGACTCAGGCTGCAGAGTGACCAGTCCAGATGGGAGCAGGAGAGCTGCAAAAGCTCCAGGAGAGTTACCAAGGAAAATAACGAACCCAAGAGGAGAATACCTATATTTGAATGTATTGACAGAAGATTTTGTGGACGCGTTAATAATAGGTATGCAGAACACTAAACAGAATACAAAAAGAGATAGAAAAGCATTAATTCCAGGGAAAACAAAAGGTTGAATGAGAAAGAAAACATAATTATATGATTCTATGTGGCTTAGCTGGGAATAATATTTACAAAGTCATAATGTAAATACTTAATATTGATCTAACCAAAAATGGTGATGTAACTATATTGGGAGAATGAGCAGAGGAAAAAGGTGTGCCAGACAGTTCAATGATGATAAACATAGCGTTTATATAGCTATGTATGTTATACTATGTGCCAGAAATTATTCTAAGCTCTCTATATATTCAACTTTTAATCTTTATATATATTCTAGGAGGTAAATACTATTATCATGTACATTACACATGGGAAAACTGAGGCACACAGCAGTTAAGAAACTTGCATAAGTTTACAAAGTTGGTATCTATTGTACTTGGAGTTTGAACCAGGTAATTTCTCTCCAGAGGCCATTCATTCATTACTACGCTAGCTAGTCTCACTTTCTGTGGTAGGAAGACAAGAGACAAGACCTGAAAATCAATAAACTGAGAAATACAAGCTAAGCATGTTATTTTAAAGGACATAAATCCCAAGAAGAAACAGATGAGAGTCTAAAGTGATTGCTTCTGATCAGGAGGTGGGAGTGGTTGACGAATCGCTGCTTCTCTTGTTATTGTTGTTACAGACCCAGCACTCAGGTTTGGCTTTTCAAATCTTGAAACAGCACTTTGATCAAAACAATTGTTTAAAAAGAAAGATGACAGAAAGAATAAGGCTGGCTAAGTTACCTTAGCAAACGGAGAGAATGACCCAGAAGAGAAGTTCAAAAAGTCCCTAATGGGTAAAATGTGCAACAGAGCTAGGAACTGGGAAACTTAGAGACAAAGAAAGTTTCCACAAGTAGAAACAAAAGGATGGCATTCTTGGGGAAAGTACCAGCAGAAAGGAAGAGAGCCAGAGAGAATGAGAAGGTGAGAGATTAAATAAGTCGGGGAAAGATATTTGTCCTGGGCTATAGACTCCAAAAGGGGAGCAGCAGACTTCATGGAAATTCTGTGGGCTGAGTCCAAGGAAGCTTCTAAGGTGGCATTCTAGCCGCTTTACAGTCAGCCCCTGTAAAGCTCGGCTTTCCCCAGAGCCCCTATCATGAAACTCCCTCCTTAGCTGAAATAAACAACTCTGACCTTAAAACTGAAGGTAGACAGAAGGATGCATTGCAAACCCGTACTGAGATAACTGATTAAAACCCAATTACATGTCAGTCCAAGCCAAGCCAAAGTAAGTAAGAAAACATTACTTGTCTATCTACTATGTGACCTTGGGTCTTCCTGGTGGCTCAGTTGGTCAAGAGTCCACCTGCAGTGCAGGAGACCCAAGTTCAATACTTGGGTGGGGAAGATCCCCTGGAGAAGGAAATGGCAACCCACTCCAGTATTCTTGCCTGGAAACTCCCACAGACAGAGGAGCCTGGTAGGCTACAGTCCACGGGGTTGCAAAGAGTCGGACATGACTGAGAGACTAAACCACCACCACGTGGCCTTGGGGCAGGCAAGCGAGTCACTTATTTCTCCCAGCTTGTTTTTCCTGTTGCAAAAAAATGTGCTTGCTATATAACAGATCCTGTATATGTATAGTACTCATAACTTTCAGAGTCACTTTTCATTTTACATTTACCTGAGCCAGTTTTTCAGGAGATAAAACTGAGGGAGGTAGGGTGGGGCCAGTGGGAGGTTGGAAGGGGGTGAGGAATGAGATGTGTTGCCTAAAATCACACAGCTAGTTAATAATAGTGCAACCCCAATTCTAGTTCTACACATGGACAGAGAAGACTGGTGGGCTACAGTTTGCTGGGTCACAAGAGTCAGACACGACTGAGCAACTACACACATTCCCCCCCACCCCACATATATATACATGCTAAGTAGATTCAGTTATGTCTGACTTTTTGCCACCCTATGGACTGTAGCCCACCAGGCTCCTCTGTCCATGGAGATTCTCCAGGCAAGAATGGGAGAGGTTTGCCATGGTTTGTCATGCCCTCCTCTAGAGGATTTTCGTAACCCAGGTTATAAGAACCTGCCTCTCTTCTGTCTCCTGAATTGGCAGGCGGTTCTTTACCACTGGAGAAGGAAATGGCAACCCACTCCAGTCCTCTTGCCTGGAAAATCCCATGGATGGAGAAGCCTGATAGGCTATACTCCATGGTGTCGCAAAGAGTCGGACACGACTGAGCAACTTCACTTTTCACTTTCTTTACCACTAGCTCCACCTGGGAAGCATATATATACACTTTATATATATATATATATATATGTTGGAGTATATAACTCCAATTTATAAAAGAAGAAACAAGATATTGCTCACAATACCTGTCTGGTTGGCATCAGAACCAGAATTCAAATTCAAGTTTTGGTGCTAAATTAAGAGTTGTTCAAAAACTGTATCTGTTGTAAGTAAATAAGAGAGTCAGTTATAATGACTAGAGGAGAGGGGCACCGGTTCGAAAGCCTCCTGGCATGGCGTCCTCCCCACGGCTGCTTGGGGACCGCAGACAGGGGCACGGACACCCGCCTTCCCAGGAAAGCCAGAATTTAAACTCTGTCCTGTTTTCAGAACATCGGTTGCCCGATGTTTTGATTTTAGAAAATACGATATAGGAATAATAACAGCTACAATATGCTCATGCGTCGCGACTGTGGTATGTCCAGGTCACGGATTCGGGAGAAGACAACAGCTGAGCGAAGCTGGCGGCGGCGGGCGGGCCGCGGGCCTAACACCCTGCATCCTGCTCGGGTTCCGGCCGCGGGCCGCCGCATCCCTCCTGGAGCGGCCCGGCCACTCCCCAGCTCGCATCCCGCCGGTCCCGTGCACACGGCCGGAGGCTGCTTCGCCTGTCACGCCGGGCTCCCGCGAGGGCGCTGGGCCGCGAGCCGGGATCCGGGCGTTGGGCCGCCGCTTCAGGCCCCGCTCGGCCCTCGATGCCGATCCCAGACACTCCCTGCGGGTCTGCGTTCTGGCCTCCAGGCCCGGCCGACGGTGGTGGCGCGAGAAGGAGCCGCCCGGGTCTCGGGCCCTCGCGGAGACGGGAAAGCCTGCGCGGCCGGCCCTGCACCAGCTCGGGAGGCCTGCGCGGCCCGGCCGCCGCCTCCGAGGGACGATCTTCGGAGAGCGAGTCCCCGCAGCCCACCCGCCCGGACACCCTCCTCGCGCGGACGGACCGCCTGGCCGCCAGGGCCGCGCCTGCCGGTGGCCGCCGAGGTTCCAGCAAAGCAAAGCTGGACCCGCTGCCCGGGGCCCACACCCTTCCCGGGGCAGTGCGCCCCGTCCCGCCCCCACCGCCTTTTAACAGGGGGATGCTGACTAGTCGAATACGGCGGGAATAACAGCCATTTGTTCTGGTTATCGTTGCCGGTATTGAAGCCAGATGTGTGCGCTGCTGACACTGACATGGTACATCTGGCCAGGTTTTTGGTTTCCATCGCGGAGTTGACCACATCCACCCTGGTCTGCGAGAAGAGAGGAGGCGAACATCTGGAAGTCATTGCAGCTGTCGCGCTTCAAGGGGATCCTGTACCGCAGAGGAGAGAATTCAGTACGTAACTGGGCAAAATTATCCAGCTCATCTTGTCAGTCCAGATCTCAAAACACATGCAGGAAAGTGGCACCCGCGTTCTGGCGCTCTCCCTTGCCCTGGCGATGCCCCGCGGGCACCTTCACCCACCGCCCCAGGCGCCTGAGTTGTCGCTATGAAAGGACACCGGCTGCAAAGTCGCATTCATCATGACCAGAATCTTCTGTTGCTTTTGGAGGGTGGAGCTTGGGGGGGGGGGTGTTGTTAAAAAGGCTCTTTCTTCTTCCTTTTGATCCCAGTTTGCTGGAATCTTTAAACATTGCTTAGTCTTGCCTCTCGCTTCTGCTTCTAGCCCTACCCTACCTATTCAGTTTTATCTCCATTCCTTTCCCAAGGCAAATACTCTTCATCACCAAGGCTGAAAATGAGTCATGCTTATTCTGACCCCAATCTTGCCTTTTGTCTGAAATCCCCTTTCTTGCTCTCTTCTCTTCCCGCCAATCCAAATCTTAAGACTCCAAGGTCTACCTCAAGTTTATCTTCATTTTGGGGGGGTTGTTTTTGTTTTTTTTGCTGTGCGGGGTCGTCACTGGGGTGCTCACCATTTCTCTAGTTGTGGCACTGTCTCTAGAACAGCTGGGCTCGGTTGTTGTGGCTCCTGGGCTTAGCTGCCCCTTGGAATGGGTATCTTAGTTCCCCCACCAGGGATCGAATCCATGTCGCCGGCATTGGAAGGTGGATGTTTAACCACGGGATCACGAAGGAAGTCCTGATTTTATTTTCATTTCTGAAACCTTCCTGACCACTCAAGCCTCTGCTGATCTTTCCTTCTGTGTGTTTTTAATGAAAGTATAAGCCCGTGGAGAGGAAATCCTGGCTTAAATTTTTCTTCTATCTCCCTCAGCAGCCAGCACTGTGTCCTGAAGTATAGTAAGCTACCTGTAAACACTTGCCAAATAAAAGCACAAATTCTCCTGTTCTTTCCACATAATTTCTTTGTCTTCCATTTTATCTTTCATGACAAGACTCAACGTCTGCATATAATGTGTCTTGAACTCTTTGGAAAGATGGGTGTAAAAAGCTAGTAAGGGACTTCCCTGGTAGTCCAGTGGTCCACCTTCCAAAGCAGGGGACTCGGGTTCAATCCCTGGTCAGGGAACTGACATCTTACATGCCACGGGGCAACTAAACTCCTGTGCTACAACAAAGAGCCCAAGGGTCACAATGAAGCCCAGGCACAGCCAAAATAAAAGAAAATTTTAAATAAAATAAAAATAATTTTAATTAAAAGTAATTAGTAATAATAATAATTAAAGAATTCTGTCAGTTGGAGGCTCTGTTAATTTGGAGTCTGCCTGCTATAGTGCATTGATAATTGATAAGAGAAGTGCTTGGAAAGAGAAGATCACAATCGGGGGCGTGAAGCCTACTCCCTAGAGTGCCCCAAACTTGTTTGGTGACCTTTGACAGTCAATTATCTTCCTTATGCCTCCAATCTCCCTTTGTAAAAAGGGTGGAATGTAGCCTCTGTCTGGTTATGAACAGAGCTGGGCCACTTTCCTGTGAAGAGGTAGATTTCCATCGGAAAACAGGGTTTCTCTACCGCTTCTGCATGTGTTCTGGAGTTAGAAGGCAGCAGTCTTCATCACTTAGTGTTCCACCTGCCCAGCACCAAAATGCAGATGGCAGCACCTATATAAATGACATAGAGGAAGCGCAGAATAAGGAAAGAAACCAAGCATGAGTAAGAGCAGGATTTAGCCTTTGTGAAGGTCTAGCATTTTCCAAATCAAGACAAGCCATTTCAGGGACTTCCCTGGTGGTCCAGGGGTTAAGAATCCACCTTCCAGTGCAGGGGATATAGGTTCCATTCCTGGTCAGGAATTAAGACATCACACACCGTGGGGCAACCAAGCCTGAGTGGCAACTAGGGAAGACCTCGCTCCCCAACAAAGACCCAGTGCAGCCAAAAAGAAAGAGACAAGCCATTGCTGCAATGGCTTGGGCGTTCCAGCCGTAGATGAAGTCTCTTGGGGTTTGTTCTTCTTTGTGAATCAACAAGGATGAAAAGCACCCTGCAAAGCCTTGCTTTGTGGGATGAATAAGAGCATAGGAGAATAAATAAAATCTAGAGATAAAGGGGAGGGATAGAAGGAGGGAAACACTGAAGAAGAAAGAGAATGTGCCTCTCTGGTGGGGCCACCCAACCAAAGAGGATGGTTAACTTACATGCGTAGAACTACTTTACAAGATAAGCCTCTGCGCTCTGTGGTGGGCAGGTGGATTTCCCGCTCTGACTCTCATCTGTTAAATGAGGCATTTGAATTGATCTCTAAGGTCTGTTAGCTCTTACATTATATAACTCAGCTAGAAACCACTTTTGCGCCCAAACCAGCATTTCCCTTCAGACTAAACTCTATATTGCAGCGCTAGTCTGTCCTGAGCTCATAGAAGGGAAGTTCAGGCATTAGATTTCTGAAATCTCTTTACTTCATGCCTTCAAATTTTTTCAAATGGCAAGAGAAACTTTCTCCCCTTCTTCCAGAGAAGTTACGGTAGGAAGATTGCAGATTAATGACCTAGAAAAATCTTCCTCAAGTGGAATGATACTTAATTAAGCTCCATTAAATCATAACTCCTGGCTTCTGCTTTTGGCCTCTTGCTACTAAGTCCAGAACTGAATAATTCTTCCACCCCTGGGGCTGTTGAATTAAAAGTGCATAAGCTCTAGGGAAAAATCAGTTCACTTCCGTTACATCCACAGTCACCCTCCTTCCTGTCTGAGCACTCCAAAAAAAAAAAAAATTACTAGATATGCCTGACTCCAGGAAAGAGGATGGTCATTTCTAATTTGTCTTGGTTTATGGGCAACTTGACAATTTGACTAACTACTAAAGAGCCAAGACTATATCATCCTCTCATAAAAAGCAATAAAAAAGGCTATTAATGCAGCCCATTAGTTGGCTAAAAATGAGAGGTTATGCAATCATTGTCTTAGCTAAGGGGAACTAAGCTCTCCAGGAAGAGTTCACTCCACACCCAAAGGCATCAAGAGGGAAGTTCTTCTCTCTGTTGCCATTTGCCAGGCTTGGATGTTGAAGCATGTGACCTTTTCCTCTTCCCTGAACTATTCCTCTGTGTTAAGTGGACCTCTTGCTTTCCTTGCAAAGTGCTTCTCTCCAAATCCACTCCCTCTCCAGGACACTTCCCCTCACCTTTCTCTGCCGTACTGTCCTGTGGGTGAAGCCCTACAAGTCTCCAGTCCCATGGAAGCAAAGTGCTCGGGACTGCAGGCTCAGTAGTTAGGTCAGCCTTACATCATTACACAATTTGAGAGGTTCCAGGCGCCTTCAAAAAAAAAATAAAAAATGCTCTTCTCAGGACTTCCCTGGTGGTCCAGCGGTAAAAAAATCACTTTGCAATACAGGGGACCTGGGTTCAAGCCCTGGTCAGGGGATGAAGAGCCCACATGGCTCAGACCAACTAAGCCAGTGCGCTGCAGCTACTGAGGCTTCTGTGCTCAGGAGCCCGAGCACCACAACTGGAGAATCCATGTGCTGCACCCTGTGTGATGCAATGAAGATCCCGCATGCCACAACTAAGACCCGACACAGCCAAAAAAAAAAAAAAATTAAAATAATTGCTTTTCTTTAAATGCACTTCTCAGTTCTGCTAATAGATTCCTTGGGCGCCTTGAAAGTCCCCCAGATGGAATTGTGGGTACCATATCCTTTTATCCTGAGCCAAGGGCTCCCTCCACTTCTAAAGCCTAAGCCTTCAGCATGCTTTCCTCTGGCACTCTTCATCCGCTGATTTGCTCTAGGACCTCAAGCAGATCACCATTCCTCTCTGGACCAGAGCTTCTCCCTTTGTAGACTCTGGCTGGCAAGGTGGTAGAAGAACCAAGTCTGAACAATTTTTCATTCTGATCGTATATAGAGCCAAAACACCTTGACACGCAGTCTCATCTCTTTGTGCATCTTGTCACACTTGTGTGTATTGAAGGGATGATGGGGACCATGTCAGCCTCCCCCACTTGCCTGGCATTGTCTAGAACATGGACATTAATATGTGATTGATTTCATCTTATGCTCAACTTAACTTTCAGTATAACTCAAGGTACCTCTAAAAAGGTTATGGCTCAGGATCCGTTTAACTGGAATCCATCTGAAGGAATCAGAAGGAACTGATGCTTTCTGGAGAATGTCCTGCTCCTGACATTTTAGCAACAAATTTCATCTTTATTTTCTGGAAGCCAAGGTGTAAAGGGTCATTCTTGCTAGACAAATAGTAGGTTGAATAAAAAAAAATTTTTTTTTCATTGACTCTCATCCACCTTTAAGTTGGGAAGGAAAATTACTGATTGAGAAGTCCCAGAAGAACAGAGAACAGGGTAAGTGGCTAGCAAGGTCTTCAGCAAAAGGAGAAACCTAAAAACAAGCTTCAGATTCCCCTGTTTCCACCCTGTTGCCAAGGATGGACCCCCTTCGAGAAATTCCCATGATGCCTGTGGGCCACCAGCATGGCCCTGGAGTGTGCGCGGCAGGCCCGTGACTTCACAGCCGTTGGGCACAGGTTCTGTGGCTCCCTATAGCAGCTCCCTTCCAAGAGGGAAGCTTCATCTTGACATGCAGGCCAGATGTTTCTTTGAGGAGAATGTAGTATTTTTTTTCTTTTACCCTATCACACATCTTTGGAAGGGAAAAATAAAACCAATCCTCTACCATGGATCCTTAAGCATAAGTGTCCACCAGCTGCAGAGCTGTCCCAGAGAATCTCTTGTTACATAAAGCCTCTGCCACTGACTAGGGGCTGAACACAGCAGCCCCTAACCCCACTGGCAGTCAGCTGTCACCCCTCAGATTCCCAAGCCTGCCATTGGGGTTCATTGTCAAGCCCAAGCTCAGCCCCAGTCACCCTTGTGTGAAAGATCACTCAGATAGATCCCTGAAATTCTCAGGGTATCCCAACAGTTGGGGGCATCCTCTTCATCCCCGCTCCTCCTTGGTCTCCATGCTCCGGCCCAACTGACACTCTCTAAAACGTCTTGTCTGCTACTCCTTTCCCAGATGCATGCTCTTTTCTTCTGCAGGATCCTCGAAATTATTTCCATTTGCTCCAGTGGGGAAGCTAGGTGAGTAAGTGCCCCCTGAACCCCATACCTGGCATTGTTATGGCCCCCTCCACCAACTCAGTCGCATTTGGAAACCTAACTTGCCCTGGTGCCCAAATGCTCCAACCGTGGACTCTTAAGACCAACAAAACAACCTTGGAAATGATCTTATAAGATCACTGGGTCCAGCCTCTTGCTTCTGGACAGGTGAACATCCAAATCACATCAAGACAATTAATATACCCCATCTCCAGATAGTCCTACCACTACTTAATGACCCTTGCAGGTGACGAGTTCTTCCTCATATCAGACCTGACTCTTGCCTGCACTAATGGGGGCCTCAACTCTCATCTCATCCATTGCGTCCATGACAAATCACTACCGAGTGTTTTCTTTCTGTCCTTGGCCTTCTCCTCTTCAGCAGAGAAAGTTTCCCCCGAAATAAAACTCTGATTGTTCTGCTCCTTGCTTCCCGCCTGCCTCTTCTAAGCACCCTCTAAATCAGACCCGAAGCTCCCAAGGGAGTAATAGCCCTGCTCTTGCAGCTGGTCTGAGTTTTTCGTCTGGGAGCCTGGGCTTAGAACAGCTTGAAGTTAGCACAGAGGCGAATGAAGCTTTAAATCTCCAGCACTTAACAGCTTCTCTGCAGCCTCAGAGGTAACCGCATTTTCTTGCCTGCTTCCTCTCATCTCTCTATATATCTATGTAATCTCTGTTCACTGGAGCCTGACTCCAGCTCTCTGTCTGCACTGCTGAAAGAAGGAAGGGTGGGGAAGAAAAATTAATAGACACAGACCCATAGAAATAACAGGCTCTCTGGAGCACACATGAAGAAATAATTAAACAGATTAAATTTGGGGGTGGGGGTGGGGGTGAGGAGAGGGCTGAGACTGATTCCTCAGACTTCCATTCCCAGAGGGGCTACGGCTCAGCCAAGGGGGATTTGGGAGCTTTTTCTTTTGTCCTGATGGGTTGGACTCAGAGCCAAATATTGTTAAGTCACTAAGCTCTTTAAAGGCTGCGATGGTGCATTCTATTTTTTTGTATTCCCCCATAGGGTTCTCAAACAGCACCACACCCCAGTGAGAAAAGGAAATTTGATATTTATTGAGGGTTCACTGTGTGCCACGTACAATGTCAGATGCTCTCCGTCGTGGCTGATGATCAATGGAGTGTGTTTCAGACTTCAGAGCCAACTACAATCTCCTTCCTCTGCTCAGGGATCAATCCCACCTCACTGCCACCTCAAGACCTTGTGATGCTGAAGTCGGAAAATACCTTCTCACACCTTACCTCGACTACCTCCTTCCTTTCTTCCCTTCGGTGGGCAGAAGCTTCTGCTGTGATGGCAAGGGAAGGAGGGAGGCTGGCATTTAGAGATGATTTAATATCTAAAAATGTGCAGGTCAGGACTTCCCTGGCGGTCCAGTGGTTAAGACTCTTTGCTTCCATTGCAGGGGTTGTGGGCCTGGTCAGGGAACCACAGTGTGGCCAAAAATAAAACAAAAACAAACAAACAAAAAACTATACTTCACTTGTTTAAAATTAATTTAAAAAAATACAAATATGTAGGTCAACAAGCTTCTAAAATGACATGGGATAGGGAGAGAAAATGGCAATCCACTCCGGTGTTCTAGCCTGGGAAATCCCAGGGACAGAGGAGCCTGGAGGGCTACAGTCCATGAGGTCACAGAAAGTCAGACAGGACTCAGCAACTAAAGAAGAAAGAAAGGGAGAAGACACGGGCCTGGAGATGGCCTCCTCTGTCTGACAAGTCTGTTCATCCCTCCTGCCTACTTCCTCTGGGCTCAAAGAACGACCTTGAAGAGGAACAGTCCTCCACTGCTATGATGGTCCATCAATACTCTATCAGTTCAGTTCAATTCAGTTCAGTTGCTCAGTTGTGTCCGACTCTTTGCGACCCCATGAATGGCAGCACGCCAGGCCTCCCTGTCCATCACCAACTCCCAGAGTTCACTCAAACTCACGTGCATCGAGTCGGTGATGCCATCCTGCCATCTCATCCTCTGTCGTCCTCTTCTCCTCCTACCCCCAATCCCTCCCAGCATCGAAGTCTTTTCCAATGAGTCAACTCTTCACATGAGGTGGCCAAAGTATTGGAGTTTCAGCTTTAGCATCAGTCCTTCCAAACAACACTCAGGACTGATCTCCTTCAGAATGGACTGGTTGGATCTCCTTGCAGTCCAAGAGACTCTCAAGAGTCTTCTCCAACACCACAGTTCAAAAGCATCAATTCTTTGGCACTCAGCTTTCTTCACAGTCCAACTTTCACATCCATACATAACCACTGGGAAAACCATAGCCTTGACTAGACAGACCTTTGTTGGCAAAGTAATGTCTCTGTTTTTTAAGATGCTATCTAGGTTGGTCATAACTTTCCTTCCAAGGAGTAAGCGTCTTTTAATTTCATGGCTGTAATCACCATCTGCAGTGATTTTGCAGCCCCCCAAAATAAAGTCTATTACAAAATACTGGAAGGTTACAGAGTATTACAGCAGAGAATCAGAGGAAAGTGATTTGAACATCTTGGCACCTAGTGGTGACCCTGAATTATTCAATATTGCTTCTTCAGGACTTAGTACAATACTTGGCGTGTAATGGGCAGTGTTTATTGAGTGAATAAATGAAAAGCTGTGTGTGTGTTCATTCCAAGTTGATTCAGTTGTGTCCAGCTCTTTGCGACCCCATGGACAGCAGCCCACCAGGCTCCCCCATCCCTGGGATTCTCCAGGCAAGAGCACTGGAGTGTGTTGCCATTTCCTTCTCCAATGCATGAAAGTGAAAAGTGAAAGTGAAGTCGCTCAGTCGTGTCCGACTCTTAGCGACCCCATGGACTGCAGCCTACCAGGCTCCTCCATCCATGGGATTTTCCAGGCAAGAGTACTGGAGTGGGGTGCCATTGCCTTCTCCGGTCTAAGTAACTATAAACTATTAATTAATATGTTTAATAAACAGTCATACAACAATACTAAAAATACTCTAATTTTTAGATTACTTTTACTTTCTGATTTTTTGACAATTTGAGGATAACTATTTCTGATATTGTGATTTATAATAAGAAATATGTATTTGGCATTCATCTCTGTTTGGGGCTAGGAGTTTTTCAACCCTTGGAATTGCCTAAGGTTGATGAAAGCCTTGAAAGTATCTTTAGCTATGTTAACAAGGTGACTTGTGGAAAGCCCCTAGGTCACCTAGGATGGGAGCTGGTCAGGAGAGAAACCAACCATGCAATTAGAGGTTTGAAACTTTAAATCTCCCCCAACCCCCCACCTCCCCAGACACACACACACCACCAAGGAGGAGAGAGGACCTGGAGGCTAAGTTCCATCACCAATGACCAATATTTTAATCAATCATGTGTATGTGGGAAAGCCTCCATAAAAACTGGAAAGGGTGGTGTCCAAAGAGCTTCTGAGTCGTGGAGATGGGGACAGAGCGGCTCCCCTGGAGAGAGCATGGATGCTGTGCACCCCTTCTCACATACCTTTCTCTAGCTATGTCTTCCATCTGGCTGTTCTTGAGTTATATCCTTTTGTAATAAACTAGTAAATAAAATATGTCTCTGACTTCTGTGAGTCACTGTAGCAAATTAACTGATCATCCAATCTGTCGCTGGTGGGTGAGAAGCATAGGTGGGCTTGAAGCTGATATCTGAAGGGGAGCCTGGGAGCAGACTTGTGGGGCTAAGCCCTTAACCTGTGGGATCGGGTGCTCTCTCCAGGTTAGACAGAGGCAGAATTGGGTTAAATTGTAGGACAACCACCTGGTGTCTGAGAATTGCCTGGTATAGGAAAAAAAAAAGAAAACAGTATCTTAATATTAAAAGGTAGGTTTTCCCTTTGCTGCCTGAAACTATCACAACATTGTTAATTGGCTCTGTGTGTGTGCATGCTAAGTTGCTTCAGTCATGTCCGACTCTTTGCAACTCCATGGACTGTAGCCCACCTGGCTCCTCCGTCCATGGGATTCTCCAGGCAAGAATACTGGAGTGGGTTGTCATACCCTCCCCCAGAGGATCTTCCTGACCCAGGGATCGAACCCGAGTTTCTTATGTCTCCTGCATTGGCAGGCAGGTTCTTTACCACTGGAGCCTCTGGGTAGCCCTCAATCAGCTATATCCCAATAAAAAATAAAAAGTTTTCAAGATAAATAAATGAAAAATTTAAAAGAGAGGTAAAGTTCAGAATACAGGTACTTTCCCTAGAGAAGGCAGACCTGACAAGTACCTGGAACAGCAACGGGCAGTGAGAACAGTGAGCACGGGGATAAGATGGACCGAATTCACCTCCTGATTTTTCTGTCCCCCATCTGTGGAAATGTTACTTCACTTCTCTGGGTCCATCTCTCACTCTTTCTATTTTTTTTTATTAATAGATTATATTTTTTGAGCTGTTTTAGGTTTACAGAAAAACTGAGCAGAAAGTAGAGTTCCCTTTTACCCTCTCAGCTGCCACCCCTAGCTTCCCCTGTTATTCTGACCTTCACTCTCGGTGGTGTCCGTTCTGTGGGTTTTGACAAATGCGTCTAACACTGCAGTAGGGTGTGGACTCATTTCACTGCACCTATTCATCCTTCCCTGACCCTGACCCCAGGCAACCAATCATCTCTTTACCATCTCTGTAGTTTTGCCTTTCCCAGAACACCATCTAGTTGGAGCCATTCGGTAAGCAACCCCGTCAGACTGGCTTCTCTCATTTAGCCATGTGTATTTAAGGTTATTGCGTCTTTTCGTGGCTTAATAACTCATTTCTTTTTTTTTTTTCTGCTTATTTATTTTTTTGGCCATGCCACACAGTATGCGGGCTCCTGGATCCCTGACCAGGGATCAAACCCACGTTCCCTGCCTTAGAAGCATGGAGTCCCAACCACTGGCCCACCGGGGAAGTCCCTTGATAGCCCACTTCTCTTTATCACTGAATCTCTAATTTTTTTCAATTAAAGTATAACAAATATACATTAAAGCCCAGTGAATTTCTTTGTGAGCACCCAAAGACATGAAAATTGCCAGCACCCCGGCACTCATCCCCCTAGAGACCCCTCCCGGTTATTACCATCCCCCCTTCCCAAAGGGTCACTATTGTGACTTCTAGAATCGTACATTAACTTTGCTGGTCTTTGAAGTCATTTAAATGAAATCACACAGTAAGCACTCTTTTGCGTCTGGTTTCTTTTCCTTGATACTTAGGTTCATCCAATCATAGTAATTTGTTCTTTTTTATTGCACTGTATAAATATGTCACAGTTCATCTCTCCATTCTAGTGTTAATGAGCATTTGTGTTATTTCCAGTTTGGGACTATTACAAACACTGCTGCTATGAATATTCTTGTACAGGTCTTTCGGTGTACATGTGCTCACATTTCATTTGGGAATATACCCAAGAGTGAAATTTCCTAGGTACCACAGGGTATCTATATGTTTAAGTCTGGTAGATATGCCACTTTACCAAAGTACCTGGGTTAGTTTACACTCCCACGGTTTTTCATGCTCACAACACTTGTATTGTCAGTACTTTAATTTTAGCCATTTTAGCCAATTGGTGATTTGGATTTTCATTTCCATGATGACTAATGAAACTGAGGACTGCCTCAGGTCAGCTCCTTGAGAAGCAGACTGATATGGAGATTTCTAGACAGAAAGTTGGTGGGAGAACGCACTGGGAAAGAGAGAAGGCAGCAAGACTGACATCCCTCCAAAATTGGCTTCTGCTGACCCCTTGGGCAGCTCGGAGCTGGCAGGACCCTTTAGAGTTGTCCTGCCTTGAGACAAGGAGGCCAGATCTTCATAGCAGTATTGACCAATCACTGAACGTGGGCTGTCCCAGGGGAGAAGTATGACTTGGGGTAAAAAGTTCTCTTTTGCCAAGGGCAGTTCCCAGAGAGGGACACAGCTGAGAGTGACTCTCCAAGAAGCTAAGGGATGGAGCACTTTAGTCCTGAAAAAAGATCTGAGCTGAAGACTAGCTGCATCTATAAGCACCTCTTCATGTGCTCATTGGTTACTGGGAGATCCTCTCTTGTGAATTACATATACTGTCATTTGCCAAATTCTTTTTTTTTTACTGGGTTATGGTTTTGTTTTCTTTATTTTTTTTTACTGAGTTGTAAGAGTTCTTTGTATATTTTCAAGAAGAGTCCTTTGTCGGATTTATGAAATATAAAAACATACTGACTTTTTACTTTTCATGGTGTTTTTTAATTAACAGGAAGTCTTCATTTAAACAAAGTTTTCTCATTTTTGATGAGTGAGTTTTTTTGGTTTGGGGATTTG
Organism: Oryx dammah; assembly: GCF_014754425.2. Lineage (NCBI taxonomy): Eukaryota > Metazoa > Chordata > Mammalia > Artiodactyla > Bovidae > Oryx > Oryx dammah. The sequence goes on along the minus strand of NW_024070191.1, from coordinate 32,455,388 downwards.
CGGGGAGGGGGTTTGTTTTGGTGATCTGTGTATAAATCTTTATACCCCCTAAGGTCATGAAAATGTTCACATTATGTTATCTTCTAGAAATTTGATTGTTTTATCCTATACATTTGTCTCTGATCCACCCAAAATTAATTTTTGTGTATAGTGTGTGGTAGGGATCAAATTTTTTTTCCAGTTGGACATGTATTTAATCTAGCAGCATGTATTAAAATGGTCATCCTTAACTCACTACATTTCAGTGACGCCTTTGCCATAAGCCAGGTGTTACCTTTGCCATAAGCAAGTATGAAGGTCTGTTTCTTAATCCTATTCTGTTCTATTGGTCTGTATGTCTAGTTTGTCCCAATTCCATACTGTGTTAGTCACTGTAGATCTATAAGTCTTATATCTGATAGTATAACTCATCTAACCTCATTTCTTTTCCTCAAGGTTGACTTTGTACCAAAATAACCCTTTCCATTTCAACACAGATTTTAGAATTAGCTTTTCAATTTCCACCAAAAAAACAACTCTGCTTGGGTTTCTATTGGAATTGCATTGAGTCATTGACAAATTTAGGGAGAACTGACCCTGTACACTATTGAACTTTCCCTATCCTTGAGCATGGTATATTCCACGGTGTATTTAATGATTTGTTCTTTACTGTCTTTCAACTATGCTTTATAATTTTCAGTGAAGATCTCTTATATACCTCTTGTTAGATTTATCCCTAAATATTTGATTTTTATTTTTCTATAAATGGTGTCATTTAAAAGTCTCTATTTCCTAATAAAGACTTTTTGTTTGTTTGTTTTGCTTGTTGCTGGAATATAGAAATACAATTGATTTTTGCATGTTGTTTTTTAAAATTGAAGTCTAGTTAATTTGCAGTATGGTGTTAGTTTCAAGTACACAGCAGAGTGATTCAGTTATACATACATAGCTATCTATATTTTTCAGATTCTTTTCCCTTATAGGTTATCACAAAGTACTGAGTATAGTTCCCTGTGTTATACAGTAAGTCCTTGTTGATTATCTTTTTAAAAAATTATTTATTTTTAAAAATAAATACATGGGTGTACCTATGGCTGATTCTTGTTGATGTATGACAGAAAATCACAAAATTCTATAAAGCAATTATCCTTCAATTAAAAAAAAATTTTTTTTTAAAGGAGATAAAGTTGCAAGCAACAGTGTTTTAGAAAGTGAAATGCAAATGAATGGCTACTAATTAGCAGCCCAGAAAAAAACTGAATCTTAAACCAGTCCTGGTAAAAGTTAATAAGAGAACCTATTTACATGCAGAACCCCTCAAAAACTTATGAAATCACAGCAAGTCCCTCAGGGAAGTAATAGATGGGCTTAAAAAACAGGCTTAAAAGCCTGTTTACAAACAGATCTCTAGATCCCTTCCCTCACACCTTGCGGCCAGGTGTACACCCTCTCCCACTCTGGTATAAAACTGGAAATGTGTTCTTTGGATGGGATAAAACAAATACACCCTGGGCTAGAGGAGTCTAGGCACACTTGACAGGGTGGCACCATTATGAAGACAGGAACAAGACAACCTACGTGTCCTACATACTCAGGTCTCCAGGCAGTTCTGCCAACATAGCTCTGAGAATGCCAGCAACCAGACTGTGTCCTCCAATATGAAACTGGAGAATGGTGGATTCTACCCCAGAAAGAGGAAAGATTTACAGAAAAAAAAGTATTGATTTATTTTTGGCTACATGGGACTTTGTTGCTGCATGCAGGCTTTCTCCAGTTGCGGCGAGCAGGGGCTACTCTCTAGTTGCAGAGCACAGGCATCTCGTCGTGATGGCTTCTCTTGTTGAGGGCTACAGGCTCTATAACATGGGCACAGTAGTTGTGGTACATGGGCTTAGCTGCGCCAGGGTATGTGGAATCTTCCAGGATGAGGGATCAAACTTGTGTCCCCCATGTTGCCAGGCAGATTCTTAACCCCTGGACCACCAAGGAAGTCCTGGTTATTTCATATATAGTAGTGTGTACATGATAATCCCAAGCTTGTAATTTATCCCTCCTCCTTTTCCCCTTTGGTAACCGTAGGTTTATTTTCTATGTCTGTTGTCTGTGAGTCTACTCTGTTTTGTACATAAGTTCATTTGTATCTTTTCTTTTTTGCTTCTTATATTTAGTGGCCTTGATAAGCTCACTGATTAATTCTGAGTTTATCTGAGGATTCTCTCAGATTTCCTAAGAATACAGTCACGTACTCTATGAAGCATGACAATGTCATTTCTTCCTCTCCAATCCTTTTACTCTTTACTTCTCTTTATTGCCTTTAAAAGTGAAAATTAACAGAAATATCTATAAAATACCTAATATTAATATATAGTTCCAGGTCTGTTGAATGAACGTATGAATAATCTACCCCTAGGCAAAATCCAATTTCTCAGTATATAATTCATTTATACTTACAGGTTCTATGCTGGATTAGGGAAGGGCTAGGATAAAATTTAAAGAAGAACAGAACATGGGAAAAGAGATTAAAAAGTGAGATGGAAGGCCATACCATTCATTCACTTAACAAATATTTATTATACCATTCATTCATCTATTCATTCACTTAAATATTTATTAAGTGCCTACGTGGTGCCAGTCTCCATTCTTGGGCAGAATCTGCCCCTCATGGAATTTACATGTAATCAATTTAAAGATGAAAAACAAGATGATTTAATTTTATGACTTGTCTTTGAAGGAAACAGGAAGTCCTGGATCTTGAGCAAGTTAGGGGGAGTTTGACTATCTCAGGAGTCAGTGGGATGTTCACCCCAAGACTTTCAGGGCCTCTAGCCTCAAGAGTGACCTGATCTTATATACTTTTTTGAAACTCTTGCCTCTTTGGAATTTGCTGGAATGTCACTGAGGGTTGTTCCCACCCCCAGATGTGAGCTCTCTTCCTTTCTACCTCCAAAGGCTCTGGAAGCTAGAGCTCAGAGTTAGCTTGTCTAGAGCAGACCTCAGATGCTCTGTTCAAAGTTTTTGTCAAGGAAAACTCTAGAGGCCCTTGGAACAGAAGGGCTCCACTGAACAGATCCTAGACAGTCTCTTCCCCTTGATGAGGCTTCTTCTGACTCTGGGTGATCTATCTGACATCCTAGATCCTACCAGCCCCAGGGACTGGGATAGCACAAGCCTCTGCTTAGACAGACTCAACCACTCACCCCAGAGATGTCTTCTCCACTTCTGGCTCATAAAATAGTCCTGGGAGCCAGACTTGAATAACCAGATTTCATGAGCACTGCAGCAGCCCCATCACTATGACACTCACTAAATTTGAACTGTACCCATAATGTATAAATTCCTTATTTATAAAGCACTTTCACTCACATGATCTCATAAATCACAGCTATCCCAATACAGAGATGAGGCACCTGAGGCTCAGAAAGGCCAACTGGCCTCCCCAAGGTCAGGCTTCTGGTGAACAGGGAGGAGACCGGATTCAAGGCAAACATTTTCTGGCTAGTGGGCTGACAGGAAGCTAAACCTGGCAGGCTTGTTTGCAAAAACAAACAAAAAAAGATTGCTCAGGTCCCCATGGAGACCTCCTCCAGCTGTGAATAAAGCCATCTTCTAAGGCTCTTGATCTTGTCTAAGGGGACAGACTCTCAACCTCCAGCCATGCCCTTCCTCTTCCTGTTTCTTCTGCTTTTCCACCGGGTAGTCGGAAGCCAGGACTGTGAAAACTGGAAGCGTTTCAGGGCCGAGGTGCCCATCGTCCTGATGAGCGGCTCTCTCCTTTGTCCCCAGGCTGGGTGAGGAGCCAGCTGCCAGCCCAAGCCGGTCTGTAGGCACCCCTTCCCAGCTGGCAGCAGAAATCGAGGCACCCTCTGCCCAGGGTGCCAGGCCGTCTGTCTGTACTGAAGCATCCGGCTTGAGCTAATGAGCTCTTGGCGTGGACAGCCAATTATTTTAGCTCTTTAAACACCTGCCAAGCTCTCTCTCTCTTTTTTTTTAATTCACCATAGCATTCCCATAATGACTGAAGACTGAAATCAAACTCTCTGTGTCGAAGTCTGTGGCCTTGCCCTAGGACACTCCTCACCCCTTTCACAGCCTCAGGCCTCGGGCCCACGAGTAGAGCAGGATGTTTTCCCCTGGAGCCTAGCTCACCCCAACTCCTCACATCTTAGAGTCCAGAGTCCAAGGAGGGTCTCGGAAGCTTCGCTCCATTCCAGGCGGCCCCAGAGTGTTCCTGGGCCAGACGAGAGGCCAAGGCCCCGGCCCGAGTACTGCAGGACTTCAGGATGGGTGCGTTCTGCAGCCAGGCTGCAGTTCCCAACACAACTCCAGTGCCTCGGGCCCCTACTCTCCACAGTGTGGCACCCCAGCCCATAAGCTGCTCCCAAGGGAGCCTGGGAAGTCACATCTCCAGCCTAAAGTACTTGTATCAAAGAAGACACACCCCTTGGAGTGGGTGCCGTAAGGCACACTCTCCAAAATGACACCATTTCACACTTAAAAAAAAAAAATTAGTCATTTGGCTGTACCGGATCTTGGTGCACACTGCATCTTCACTGTGGCATCTGTGTGTGTGTGTGTGTGCGCGTGCACGCACGCACGCACGCACGTGCGGCGCACATGGTCAATCGCTCAGCCGTGTCCAACTCTTTATGAGCCCCTGGACTGTAGTCCGTCAGGCTACACTGTCCATGGGATTTTTCCAGGCAAGAAGGAGTGGGCTGCCATTCCCTTCTCCAAGGGATCTTCCCAGCCCAGGGATCAGACCTACATCTCCTGCCTTGGAAGGTGGATTCTTTACCACCTTTATGGAGAGCGTGGCATACCTGATCAAAGATCAAACCTGGGCCCCCTTGTGTCAGGAGTCTCAGCAACTAGACCACAAGGAAGGCCCATTCCACACTTCTTACAGGTTGCTCTAGACGTGATGGCTTTAAGACTCCGCTGAGCACATACCAGATGGGCTGTGAGAGAGCAGGCCTGCGTGAAGCCCAGACAAGGCTGTGCAAGGCGAGGCCCCTGTTGTGAACTTGCTCTGCAGGAGCTGGACGCCAGCGTCCAGCTGGGTTCTCAGAGCTTTGCATGGAGGAGAAAACTGTCAGAGAAACAGTGTCTGCTTCTCGCTGCTCTGTGCCGCCCACTCCTTGCACACGGCAGGGCCCGCAGTCTCCACAGCAGGCAAGGTTTTGGTGTCTTGTCCTTCCCCGGCCTTAAAGAAGGGCTCCAGATAACAGATGGAGTAAGTTACAGGTGTGGAGCCATGCATCCTGGGGCTGGATTGATTTCTCTAGGTCTCTCTGTCCATTGAATGAGGAAGGTTTATTGAACATCGCTCTGGACCGGGGCTGGGGCAGAGGAGGTGAGTCATGAGGCCAGAGGCCAAGCCCAGCTGTGGTGAAGAGCCCCAGCCGTGGTCACCAAACCCCACGGGAATCATTCTGTCTCTGTGATTCAGACCAGCTGTGCCAAGCCACTCAGCTCTTTTGTAAAATCCAATGTGGATTTCGTTAAATAAGATTGCACTCTTAGCACCATGCTGTCCACAGGGAGCTCTCAAGACGTGTCTGCAAGCACGGTGGTGATGATGCAGTGTCTGGAGGTGGGGGCATTGTTCCCTTGGGTAACTTTCATCTAGGGACGGAGGGAAGACAGCAACTCAAGGTGGACAAGGAAATCGGGAAAGCATGGATGAAGAACTCCCGAGGGTGGGGGAGAAACCCTGTCTACTTGGGGTGATGAGGGAAGATTTGGCTAGGAAGGCAGCCCTTAGGAAGGCGAGTGGAAGTTCCTGCTCAGGAAGTGGGAGTTAGATGTGCCATGGCCAGGGAGACATCCCTGGTGTAGGAAGTACCACAAGCAAAGGTCCAGGAACAGGAAGGTGGAGGCTCATTCAGGGACGGGGTGATGGTGTCTCTCAAATCAGTGTGTGTGTAAATTTAATAAAGAGTGAGAGAGTCTGGGAAGGCAGTTTAGGATTACTAGACCCTTTGGGGTCATAGGGTAGAGTGGTACTTTCTGCATTTGTGCAGTAGACCTCCCCCGCTATTGTCTGTTGAGGGACCTCCCTCCAGCAACTTCCCGACCTCTCCCGTGTCACTGTTTCTCCTTTCCTGTCTCATTCCCATCACCACACAACCATACTATTATTTCACCCACGTTAACATGAAACCGATCACATACGTCTCCTTGACCCCACTTCTGTGCTCCTGTAGAAAGGTAGCTACACTCCCCAGTTCTCCTTTCCCCTTCTCAACCCAGCTTTCACCCCAGTGTTCCACTGAGACTGTTCCTGCCAAGGTCATCCCTGGCCCCCACGTGGCTCAATCCAATGTTTATCTTTCTGGACCCTCAGGAGCATTTGACACAATCAGTCACCCCCCTCACCATGGGGCACTTTCTCCACTTGGTTTCCAGATACCACCCCCCTCTCATCTCATTAGAGGTTCCTTGTCATCAGCCTTTCCCCCTTTCTCCCCAGTTCCCTGATGACCTCCTTCCATTAAAGTACCCCAGGACTTTGATGTGCACCACCTTGCCTTTTTTTTTTAAGCTACTGTTTATTTCAAAAAATTTTTTTCAAAATTATTTTAACTATGGCAAAAGACATATAACATGAAGTTTACCATTTACTCAGTTTTAAACATATGGTTAAGTACGTTTACATCGTTTGCACAAGCCACCTCCAGAATGCTTTTTCATCTTGGAGACTTGAACCTCTGTGCCCACTAAACATCCACTCTCCCGTCTCCCCTCTCCCAGCCCCTGGCAACCAACCTTCTACTTTCTGTCTCTGTGAATGGGACAATTCTAGGTGCCTCGTATACCTAGAACCATACGGTATTTGTCTTTTTGTGGCTGATTCCTTTCACTTAATCTCCTCTGGGTTCATTCTGTTGCAGGCATGAGAGGATCTCTTTCTCTTTCTATGTTGGATAATATTCTACTGTATGTATACTGTATGTATAGACCCCACTTGGCTTATCCATTCATCCATCGTTGGGTGGGTTGTGAGTTCGTTCTGCTTCCCAGCTATTGTGAATAACACTGCTATGAACTTGAGTGTGCAAATATTTATTTGAGACCCTGCTTTCAATTCTTTTAGGTATTAACCCAGAGGTGGAATTGCGGATCACACGGTAGACCTCTTCATTTCTCTCCGCACCACAGAGATCTCACCCAGTTTCATATCTTGAAATATATTTGCTGATGACTTCCAAATTTATTGTTCCAGCTCAGATCTTTCCCCTGGTCTCTTGACTTGTATATCCAACAGTATATCTTTGCTTGTATATCTTTACTGGGATATACAATAAGCATCTAGAACTCGATATCTCCCTAAATTGAATATGTAATTTTCTCCCCAGAACCTGATATTCCTCTAGTCTTCTCACCTGATGACAACCCCATCTTTCCACCTGCTCCATCAAAAAATTTGGAGTCATCCTTGCCTCCTTCTTTCTGTCATATCTCAAATCCAGTCCAACAGGAAATCCTGTTGGCTTTATATCAGTAAATTCAGAATCTGACCACTTCCATCACCTTGACTGCTACTCCTGTGGTCCAAGCCAGCATCATCTCACCTGGATTATTGCAACAGCCTATGAGCAGGTCTCGCTGCTTTTATACCTGGCCCCCTTTCTAAATCTATTTCCAGGTAATAACCAAAATAATCTTTTCAAAGACTTTCTAAGTCCGATGACATCTCACCCCTTCTCTCGTTTAAACCCTCCGATGGCTCCCAGCTCGGAGAGAGAAATACCAAACGGCTTTCACAACCCACAGTCTCCACAGATCTGCCTCGCACTGGCTCTGTGACCTCATCTCTTAACCGTCTCCCCTTGGGCATGAGTTATCTATGACAACATAACAAATTACCCCCAAGCTCAGTGGCTTACAGCAGCAAACGTTTCTTCCATCCCCGTTTCCTGACAGGAGATGGGGTGTGGTGGTATAGGTGGGTCCTAGGGCTCTGCGTCTCTCACAAGGTGGCCATCCAGCTGTCGCTTGGAACAGTGGTCACCTTGAGGCTCAACCCTTCCAAGCTCACCCACCTGGTTGTTGGCAGGACTCGGGTCCTCGTGGGCTCTGGGGGTGAGGGTCTCAGCTGCTCCCTGGCTGTTGGCTGCAGGCCATGTGGTCTCTCCATAAGGAGCTCACGACACGGCAGGGGCTTCCATCAGAGGGAAGTGACAACCAGAAACGTCACGCCATCATTTTTGCCGCATTATATTCATTGGAAGCAAGGCTCTAGGTCCAGCCCACACTCAAAGGTTGGGGGTTACACAAAAACTTGGACCCCAAGAGGCACAGATCGCCAGAGCCACTGGAGCAAGGACTATGTCTCCATCCACCCTGGCGTCCCATCCTTCCTTCAACACACAGGGCTTTGTCCCAGCGTGGCCCCCCCGGACCACGCTCCCCAACAGCTGGGTCATCCCCCTCAAGTCTGTGCTCAAGTGTCGCCTCTTCAGGGATGCTTTCTCTGACCCTTAACCCCTCATGTTCTCTCTTCCTTCTCCCACCTTTACTTTTCTTCCTAACACTTGGTAACTTCGAACAAACTCCAGCGTAGGCTGTTTGTCCGCCTCCCTTAGAACACAAGCTCCTGAGGGGCAGGGATTTTTGCCTGTTTGTTTCACTGCTATATCCCCAGGACCTAGAACAATGTCTGGTACATAGTAAGTGCCCAGTAAATGAACAAAGCCTGTAGGTCAGTGACTTTCAACTTCTCAGTGTGTAGCCCTTTCTGTAAAAAATATTGTATGAGACTCTCATACTAAAGAATCCGCCTACAATGCAGGAGAATTGGGTTTGATCCCTGGGTTGGGAAGAGCCCCTGGAGAAGGAAATGGCAACCCACTCCAGTATTGCTGCCTGGGAAATCCCATGGACAGAGGACACAGTTCAAGAGACTAAACCACCGCCACCATCCATACATCAGACAGATAAAAGCAAAGCCGTGGTGTTGCAACCAGAGGGTAGGACACGCAGCCCTACTCCAGCCGCTATCCCCCACCCTGTCCCTCCCCTTTGGTGGCTGTTTCAGAGGCTCTCAGACCCTCAGGCTCTCAGAGCACTGTGAGGCGTTTTGTTCAGAGCTTGCAGTTCCAGCCCCTTGTGTGAGTAGTGGATCCTGCTGGAAGCTGGCCTGGTATTTTGAGCTGCAGGAAAGGAGCCCAGTAGCCCCTGGCCTGTTCCTCCCACAATCACCAATGACTCACTGTGTGGACTCGGCTCTCTCCCATTCAAAACTCTGTTCTATTCCTGGCCTCCGACAAATGAAAAAACACTCAGAGATTCTCAGAGAGTCACTGTTACAATCGACCTTACACATCACTTAAGACGACCTTCTGCCCTATTGGTGTCCGATCATTAATTCATTCAACAAATATTGAGTACCTGCTGTGTACCTGCCGGGCACTTTAGAGAGAGGTAGAAAGCAGAGTGCCTACCTTCCAGAAGTACATGGGAGTATAGCAAATACTGAGATGTGCCTCTCCAGATCCCCTCTGTTTGCATACCTCCAGCACTGGGGAGCTCACTACCTCCTAAGGCTACACATTACACTATCTGATGCCACCAGCAGCAAGACTGTTCTTTTTATTGACCTACATCTGTTTTCTTCTAACTTTTACCTTTGGTCTTAATTTTCTCCTCTGGCTCCACACCAAATAAATCTATCTCTCTTCTAAATGATAGCCTGTTAAGTACTTGAAAACAGTAATCAAGTCCCACAGAGAGTTCTCCGTAGACTTGTGGCCACTCTGGGGGACCTGTGTTTTGCGGTTGCCCCTGAAGATTTGGGATTTGGAAACTGGGTGGGGTTTGGCTGCTCCTGATCTCAGAGCAGAGCTGTGGTGATCAGAGCCCCCTCTCAGAGCCCAGGGCCCACCCAACCCCATCGCATCCCACCCTGGCACCAGGGGTTTCCAAAATGCTTTCACTGGAGGCTGAAGGGTTCAAGCCAGAGTCAAGCCCTGGGTTTCAGGTCTGCACACTCCTCTTCCTAGTGGGGCAGTTTCTCCTCTGGGGGCAGAGATTTGTCCTTCTCTGTTTGAGCTCAAGGAGGTCTCCTGGTTTTCTGGGGTGGGCGAGACCCAGGGAGGAGAACCATCAATGAGTCCAGAAAGCCTGGCTGTAGTTGGAGGAGGCAGCAACAGGGAATTCAGGGGTTTCTTGGTGTGTTTTTTGTTTCCATAAAATGTCGTCTTCCAAGTAATTGTCTGACGCAATCCGGGGCCGCTGGGCCTCCGGGTGTAAATCTTCCCCGACGACCGGGGGGCAGAGCTCCGCTTTTTTTTTTTTTTCCTGCAAGCCGAAGCCCAGCTCTCTCTCCGGGCCAGCCCCGCAGGTCTTGAAGTCATTAGTTCGGGCCACTTAGCTGAGCTATCTCCGGCACTCCTGCCAGAGCTGTGGGCAGCTCGAAACAGTCCTGTCCGCCCTGGAGTGCGGGAGGCCAGGATCGCCCGCCCCCGGGAGAGAAGAGGAGGGGGGATGCAGGCGGGGGAGGGGAGGGGGCGGGGTGTGCGGAGGGGAGGGGAGAGCGCAGAGAGCCCGTCCCTCGTTGCTGGCTGGCTGGGAAGCCTCAGCAGGAAGAGCAAATGCCTCCGAAAATATCCTCGGTCCCAGAAGACCCAGGATACCAGGGCGACACCCTGCACAGCTGCCCAGGAGTGAGGTTCCTGGAAAATATCTTAGATCCCGGTTGCAGGGATAAGAGGTCCATTCTATTTACCTTATCCATTCGTTTTAATATTTTATGGATGTTGGTAGGGTCTTCATTTACTCGGCTGCGCTGGGCCTTAGCTGCGTACAGGATCTTGGCCGTGTCAAGTGCTTTCTTGCACTGTGGCACACACAATCTCTAGTTGTGGCACGTGGGCTCAGAAGCTGTCGCACGGAGGCTTAGCTGCACCGCAGCATCTTAGTTCCCCCACTAGGGATCACAGCCCTATCTCCTGCATTGTGAGGCAGATTCTTAACCACTGGTCCACCAGGGAAGTCCCCGGGGGAAGGTCCACTTTCTTAGATGGTCTCAAAATGCTCTGGGTGGCTCTGCCCTTGCCTCCCTCCCCTTCAGTCTCTTTTCCCCAGGCACTTGTTTCCAGGTAAAATGTAAAGAAAGTAGAGCGTTCTGGACTTCCTTTCCCTTCCTCCTCCTTCCCCCACTCTTCACCCCCAGCTTCTGTCCATCTCAAATTCCATCCCAACCCCACTTCTTCCACACTCACAAGTGCCAGAGCAAACGGGGCTCTTCGCTCCCCCCCCCCCCGGGGCCAAGTCCCTGTCTCAGGACTCCCTCTTCCCTGTAAGTCACCTGGCATTACGTGAAGTGGAGGGTAGGCATCCTTGGGGACTTCTAGGCATCTTACATGAACAGAGAAGAGAAAACAATCTGTCTTTCAGAGTTCGTTAGAACATAAGCTCGTTGAGGGCAGGAGGCCAGCAGGAATCCATGTCAAGCTCCCATCACATGGCATCACCCAGACCCCACCCATCCACCCACTTCTACCCTCCAGTGACTTCAGTAAAGCAGAGCCATTCTGGTGCACTCTGTCCTTTTAATCCATGACCCTAAGGCAAGGCTTTGGGCGGAACTGTTGACTGGATACCAGTTCAACTCTTTGGCAGCCCCATCCCTCTAAGGTTTGTAAAACCCGGCACCCACACCCTCTCTTGCCTGCCCAGCAAAACACGCCGGTAGGAAAGTTCTCTGAGCTCAATCCTTTAGACTTACACGTGAATTTAAAACCCCAGTTAGGTCAGCCTGGAGATATTTGCTTTTCAATCATCCCTAACCGTGGAATTAAAGCCTTTGAAATGACCGCAGGCAGATCCATCCAGGCAAAGGCCTTGAAGGGAGCATTGCGCTCTTTCACGTGCCCAACGTAGACTCTGCGGCCCCTGCGTCCTCGCTGCCCACGGAGGTCAGCCTAGAACCCAGTCCTGGAAGCCAAGTTAAGAGGCTGCTTATCTTCACTTCCGGACTGGAGAAGGGCTGTGAAATGCCAGCAGCCGTGAGTGAAATAGTCCCTGCAGCCCCCCAGCTGTGTATGGAGAGACACAGCTCATTGTATGCATTACAATGAGATGAACCTGGACACGTTCCTGCCAGGACACAGGATCCTGGGCTGGGGGTTCTGGGAGCCCTGCGGTTGTGGGGTTCCCTGCAGGGACAGCTCATGGTCTCTACCAGAGCCGGACACAACAAGAAGTTGCATCCTTTCACTCAGTTCAGTTCAGTTCAGTCGCTCAGTCGTGTCCGACTCTTTGCGAGCCCATGAACCGCAGCATGCCAGGCCTTCCAGTCCATCTCCAACTCCTGGAGTTCACCCAAACCCAGGTCCATTGAGTCGGTGATGCCATCTAACCATCTCATCCTCTGTCGTTCCCTTCTCCTCCTGCTCTCAGTCTTTCCTGGCATCAGCGTCTTTTCAAAGGAGTCAACCCTTCGTATGAGGTGGCCAAAGTACTGGAGTTTCAGCTTCAACATCAGTCCTTCCAATGAACACCCAGGTCTGGTCTCCTTTAGTGGACTGGTTGGATCTCCTTGCAGTCCAAGGGACTCTCAAGAGTCTTCTCCAACACCACAATTCAAAAGCATCAATTCTTCGGTGCTTAGCTTTCTTTATAGTCTAACTCTCACATCCATACGTGACCACTGGAAAAACCATAGCTTGACTAGACAGACCTTTGTTGGCAAAGTAATGTCTCTGCTTTTTAATATGCTATCTAGGTTGGTTATAACTTTCCTTCCAAGGAGTAAGCGTCTTTTCATTTCATGGCTGCAATCACCATCTGCAGTGATTTTGGAGCCCCCAAAAATAAAGTCTGACACTGTTTCCACTGTTTCCCCATCTATTTCCCATGAAGTGATGGGACCAGATGCCATGATCTTCGTTTTCTGAATGTTGAGCTCTAAGCCAACTTTTTTGCTCTCCTCTTTCACTTTCATCAAGAGGCTTTTTAGTTCCTCTTCACTTTCTGCCATAAGGGTGGTGTCATCTGCATATCTGAGGTTATTGATATTTCTCCCGGCAATCTTGATTCCAGCCTGTGCTTCTTCCAGTCCAGCGTTTCTCATGATATACTCTGCATAGACGTTAAATAAGCAGGGTGACAATATACAGCCTTGACGTACTCCTTTTCCTATTTGGAACCAGTCTGTTGTTCCATGTCCAGTTCTAACTGTTGCTTCCTGACCTGCATGCAGATTTTTTAAGAGGCAGGTCAGGTGGTCTGGTATTCCCATCTCTTTCAGAATTTTCCACAGTTTATTGTGATCCATACAGTCAAAGGCTTTGGCATAGTCAATAAAGCAGAAATAGATGTTTTTCTGGAACTTTCTTGCTTTTTCGAGGATCCAGCAGATGTTGGCAATTTGATCTCTGGTTCCTCTGCCTTTTCTAAATCCAGCTTGAACATCTGGAAGTTCACGGTTCACGTATTGCTGAAGCCTGGCTTGGAGAATTTTAAGAATTACTTTACTAGCGTGTGAGATGAGTGCAACTGAGTTCAAATCAAAACAGCATCATCGTTTGGTGCGTGGTTAGTACAGCAGAACATTTGTCTGGACTTTTAATTTATTTAACTTTTGGCTGCATTGGGTCTTAGTTGCCCCTTGAGGGATCTTCCTTGGAACGCTCAGGCTCTATAGTTGAGGCACGTGGACTTAGTTGCCCCAGGGCATGTGGGATCTTAGCCCCCTGACCAGGGGTCAAACCTGTGTCCCCTGCCATGGAAGGTGGGCTCCTAAGTCACTGGACCACCATGGAGGTCCCTTGTCTGGACTTGGATGTGCATGTCCCCCAAGGGTTCTTCAGGGAGCGATGTTATGACGCCAGCATTATTATCAAGTGGCATTTTTCCCTCCAAGGATGTCCAGATGGTCATGTCCCTAGGAGGGGCCAACTAAATGGCTCACTCTGCAGTGTTGGGAGCTTTCTTTTCAGCATTAAGAGCCACTGCTCTCTGCACACCCACACAGCTATATTCTCCCGCCAGCTTCTCCTCGCCGTGTTCGTCTGGAAGGAAAGAAGCAAACTTAACCTCCAGAAAGGCTGCAGAGGCCTCTGAGGATCTGGCTGAGGCTGAACAAGAACCCTTATTTCATTTGCTTGGTGGTCTCAGCCACATAGCTAATGAGCTGCAAATACCCCCCTTCAAAAGGAAGGGCTGGGCCTTTGAAGCCTGGGTTCCCGCCCAGAAAGAACACCACAGCCTCCAGCCGCAGCCAGCTCTTTGCTCCCCAGAAGGGCCCTGGAGAGCTCCCCGGGATGGGAATCAGAGGGCCAACTTCCAGGGCACGCCCAGCCTCGCCTCCCCGTTGGGAAAGGGGAGCCATTTTGCTTTGCACCCTGCACTGGGGACAGGACGACCCTAACAAGCACCATTTGTGGAGTAATTAAGTCCATGCCAGCCCCTGTGCCAAGCACTGTTGGTGTGTCGTTGTCTCTGTTCCTCCCACTGGCCTTATTTTAAAAATACAGAAACTGGGGCACAGAGAGGAGCGGTCATTAGACCAAGGTCACACAGCTGGTAGGTGCAGATCCAGGACCTGACCTTGCAGTGCTGGGACTCGGTAGTTGCAGCTCTTGGGCTTAGTCGCCCCAGGGCAGCTAGCTGACTTCCAAGACCATACATCTCAACACATGGCGAATATTTTCTCTCTATAAAACCCTGAAAATCAGCCTTGGTCTACATGTGTCTGGCATCCATGTGCTTAAGACCAGACAGAAATTGGTCTACAGAGGACAGGCTGAAATAAATTGTGCCAATGCTCATCTCTGAGAGAAAGTGGGGAAAAGCCCTTTCACACTGAGTTCCCGCACCCCACCTTCAGCCAAGCTTCAGCCAAGTACCGAGTGTTTGGTGGGAAGACTTCTGTGTATACATACTGCCCACCCTACGAAAGGAGGAACATTAAGAACACTGCAGCCAGTTGGGCAGCCAGATAGAGCTCTGCTTCCTTCTGAGAACACACCGGAGATTACCAGCCTGATCTCTGCACGGAAGCAGCCAGCCCTGGGACAAGAAGGCAGGGAGTCAAGCAGAATTAACAGCAAGTTTCAGAAATAGAGGAAGAGCACCAGATTCTTCACAAGACTGCTCTGGGTATGTACCTAAATGCTTGAAACTCAGAGCAGCTCATCTGGACACAGGAAAGGGAAGAAGAGGGTGGGATGATTTGGGAGATTAGCTTTGACATATCTACACTGCCGTGTGTAAAATAGACAGCTAGCAGGAAGCTGCTCTATAGCACAGGGAGCGCAGCTCTGTGCTCTGTTGGATGACCTAGAGGGCTGGGAGTTGGGGGAAGTGAGAGGAGGTGCAAGAAGGAGGGGATATAGGTATATTTAGAGCTGACTCACTTCATTGTACTGCAGAAACTAACATTGTAACGCAAGTATACTCCAATAAATAAAATAAAACAATAGTATTTTGGATATACTGGATTAAATAGAATAATTGTTAGAACAACCTCATGGTGGTGTGTGTTTCTGTATATGTGTGTGTGTATGTGTCTCTCTGTGTGTATGTGTCTGTGTATGTATATGTGTCTGTGTGTGTATGTGTCTGTGTGTGTCTGTGTCTCTGTGTATATGTGTGTGTGTGTATATGTGTCTGTGTCTGTGTATATATCTGTGTCTGTGTGTCTATGTCTGTGTGTTGGGGCAGAGAGGATGGGGAAGGGGAGAATCTTTTGTGAACCAGCTGAGAAGTGACCACTATTCTATATGAAACAACAGCGCAAGTGGCCTGCACTACACCCTCCGTGAGTGCTACATGATTCAGTACCCACTCTAACTGCAGCCAGAAGCCAGGGCGGTGGGGCGGAGGAGAGTCAGCAGGGGCTTCTCAGAGCATGAAGAGGACGTCAGATGGCCCTTGAAGGCTGAGATGCAATCATGTGCTTCAGGCAGGAGGGCTTTCCTGCTGAGAAGCACACATAGGAAGACGGGAAATAAAAGCTCAAATCCCAGCTGCATTGGACTTAAAATCACAAGCTGTTAGGGCTCAAAGGGATCTCAGAGCCGTGGGGTTCAGGCTTTCCCTTCGCCGATAAGAGCACAGAGGTCTGGAGAAAGCAGGTTGCCTCGGGTGAGCCGTTACCTCCTTGGGCTCAGTGGATATTGGTCTCCATGGAAGCAGGATGCTCTGTAGACAAAATCTCCATTAACCCAGTAATGTCCTTGGGAGCCAGCCCTGCGCAGAGGTGGTGACAGAGCAGCTGTGGTGATTTGATTGTCTGTGTTACAATGAGTTGGAAAAGAACAAGGTCTCCCAACTCTGCTGTGTCAGACTCTAGCTGCAAAGCAATTGGAAAGGGGGGACCTTAGCCTCCCTCTGGCCTCCCAGCCTCCTGTTCCCTTCCCAGCTGTTCAGCTCACCACTGCTAGGTATGAAAAAATTGAAAGTGTTAGTTGCTCATTCTTGTGAGACTTGTGACCCCATGGACCGTAGCTCCTCCATCCATGGGATTCTCCAGGCAAGAATACTGGAGTGGGTTGCCATGCCCTCCTCCAGTGGTTCTTCCTGACCCAGAGATCAAAGCCAGGTCTCCCACATTGCAGGCAGATTCTTTACCATCTGAGCCACGAGGGCAGCCAGATATGGTTTGGTACAATAAAACTCACCCATTTTAAGTGCAAAATTTGATAAAATTTTAGAGATTGCACAGACTCCTGTAAACATGACCATACTCAAGATAAACGTATTTCCATCACCGATCCTTTCCACAACCCTTGCCCCAGGCAGCCATGGATCAGTTTTCCATCACTATAATTTTGCCTTTTCTTAAATTCCATGTGGATGGAATCAGGCAGCATATAATCTTTTGTTTTAACTCTTTTCACTTAACAAGGCATTTTTGAGATTCATTCATGTTGCCCATGTTAATATTTCATTCCTTTTTATTGCCAAGTGTTGGATGGATATTCCACAATCTGTTTATCTACTCTGTAGTAGATTGACATTTGAGCTTTTCCCAGTTTTAGCTATTTTGAATAAAGCTTCTAGGGACATTCTTGGACAGGTCTTTGTGTGAATGTATGCTTTCATTTCTCTCAGGTAAATATCTAGGAGTGGGGTTGCTAGGTCAGGGACTCTTGATTCCTGGCTAGCTCAGTCAGTATAGCATGAAACTCTTAATCTCAGGGCCATGGTTCGAGCCCCACATCAGGCAGGTCTTCTATGGAAATCCCAGGTGGCTCAGTGGTAAAGAATCTGCCTGCTGATGCAGGAGAAGTGGGTTCGATCCCCAGGTTGGGAAGATCCCCTGGAAAAGGAAATGGCAACCAACTCCAGTATTCTTGCCTGAAAAGTCCCATGGACAGAGGAGCCTGGTGGGCTACAGTCCATAGGATCACAGAGAGCTGGACATGACTGAGCATGCATGCACGCAGGGTGGGTATACGTTTAATTTTGTAAGACACTGCCGAACTCTTTCTAAAGTTCAGTTCTATTGCTCAGTCATGTCTGACTCTTTGTGACCCCATGGACTGCAGGCTTCCCTGTCCATCACCAACTTCCAGAGCTTGCTCAAACTCACGTCCATCAAGTCGGGGATGCTATCCAACCATCTCATCCTCTGTCGCCCCCTTCTCTTTCTGCCTTCAATCTTTCCCAGCATCAGGGTCTTTTCCAGTGAGTCAGTTCTTTGCATCAGGTGGCCAAAGTTTTGGAGCTTCAGCTTCAGTATCAGTCCTTCCAATGAATATTCAGGACTGATCTCTTTTAGGACGGACTGGTTGGATCTCCTTGCTGTCCAAGGGACTCTCAAGAGTCTTCTCCAACACCACAGTTCAAAAGCATCAATTCTTCAGCACTCAGCTTTCTTTATAGTCCAACTGTCACATCCATACATGATGACTGGAAAAAAACCATAGCTTTGACCAGACGGACCTTTGTAAGCCAAGTAATGTCTCTGCTTTTTAATACATTGTCTAGGTTGGTCAGAGCTTTTCTTCCAAGGAGCAAGCGTTTCTAAAGTGACTGTACAATTTTGCATTCCCTCTAGGAACATGGAAGAGTTCTGGTTGTTTCACATCCTCATCAACACTTGGCTTTATCAGTCTTTTTACTCGTTTTGTTTTAGTGGATGTACAGTAATATTTCATTGGAGGGTTAATATGCAATTATCTTATAATTAGTGATACTAACAGTTTTACACATGTATACTGGTCATCCTTATATTTTCTTTTGAAAAGTATCTATTCAAATTGTGTGCCTTTTTTTTTTTTTTTTTTTGGCACCGCCCAACTTGCTGATCTTAGTTTCCTGACCAGGGATCAAACCCAGATCCTCATCAGTGAAAGTGCAGAGTCCTAATCTTTGAACTGCTAGGGAATTCCCACTCTTTTTTTTTTTTTTTTTTTTTGCCACTTTTCTTGTTACTGAGTTATTACTTATTACTGAGTTCTCTGTATATTCTCAATACAAATCCTATGTCATAAGTATGCTATGCAAATTTTTTTTTCAGTCAGAGACCTGCTTTTTGTTTTCTTAACTGTATCTTTTGAAGAGCAAAAAGTCTTTAATTTTGTTGAAGCCAATTTTATCAACTGATTTGTACCCTCTGTATCTTTGCAACTTATTTGCTTGATGTAAGAGAGATGCTAATTTGATATTTTCTTTTAACTTTGGTTCTCACATTTAGATTTTTAATTCATCTTGAGTTAATTTTTCTACATGGTTTAAAGTAAGGAACAGGGTTTAATTTTTTTTCATACAGTGATTCAGTGGTCCCAGCACCATATGTTGAAAAGTCTATTTTTTTCCAAGTGAATTTTCTTGGCACTTTTGTCAAAAATCAATTGATGACTCTTAGGACCATAAAACATTCTATATGATACTATAATGTTGGATACCTGTCACACATTTGTCAAAACCCATAGAATGTACCATACCAAAACTGGAACCCAATGTAAACTACGGACATTGGGAGATAGTGACAAGTCAACATAGGTTCATCAACTGTAATAGCTCATGCGCCACTCTGGTAGGAGCTGCTGATAGTAGATTAGGCTGTGAGCTTGGAGGAGTAAGAGTAGGAAGTATATGGGAACTCCTTTTACTGTCCATTCAATTTTGCTGTGAACATGAAACTTCTCTAAAAAATAAATTCTACTAAAAAAAAAATAAAGTCAATTTTTAAAACAACTGACTGTATAAGTGTGGCTCTTCTGACTGTCTAGTCTGTTCCACTGATGTGTCTTGCCAGGTCTTAGTTGGGGCATGTGGGATCTAGTTCTCAGACCAGGAATCAAACCTGGGTCTCCCACACTGGAAGGTCTACATAGTGTCTTAGCCACTGGACCACCAGGGAAGTCCTCTGCTGATGTGTCTGGATCATTATAAATAATGGTAAGTTTTAAAATCAGGTAACATAAGTAATCCAACTTTGTCCTTTTTTTAAAATTTTATTTTTACTTTATTTTGCTTTATAATACTCTATTGGTTTTGCCATACATTGACATGAATCAGCCATGGGTGTACATGAGTTCCCAATTCTGAACCCCCCTCCCAACTCCCACCCCATATCATCTCTCTGGATCATCCCCGTGCACCAGCCCTAAGCCTCCTGTATCCTGTATCGAACATAGGCTGGCAATTCGTTTCTTATCTGAAAGTATACATATTTCAATGCCATTCTCCCAAATCATCCCACCCTCTCCCTCTCCCTCTGAGTCCAAAAGTCCATTCTATACATCTGTGTCTTTTTCTGTCTCACATACAAGGTTATCATTACCATCTTTCTAAATTCCATATATATGTGTTAGTATACTGTATTGGTGTTTTTCTTTCTGGCTTACTTCACTCTGTATAATTGGCTCCAGTTTCATCCACCTCATTAGAACTGATTCAAATGTATTCTTTTTAATGGCTGAGTAATACTCCATTGTGTATATGTACCACAGCTTTCTTATCCATTCATCTGCTGATGGACATCTAGGTTGTTTCCATGTCCTGGCTATTATAAACAGAGCTGCGATGAACACTGGGGTACACGTGTCTCTTTCAATTCTGGTTTCCTCGGTGTGTATGCCCAGCAGTGGGATTGCTGGGTCATAAGGCAGTTCTATTTGCAAATTTTAAAGGAATCTCCACACTGTTCTCCATAGTGGCTGTACTAGTTTGCATTCCCACCAACACTGTAAGAGGGTTCCCTTTTCTCCACATCCTCTCCAGCATTTATTGCTTGTAGACTTTTGGATCGCAGCCATTATGACTGATGTGAAATGGTACCTCATTGTGGTTTTGATTTGCATTTCTCTGATAATGAGTGATGCTGAGCATCTTTTCATATGTTTGTTAGCCATCCGTATGTCTTCTTTGGAGAAATGTCTATTTAGTTCTTTGGTCCATTTTTTGATTGGGTCATTTATTTTTCTGGACTTGAGCTGCATAAGTTGCTTGTATATTTTTGAGATTAGCTGTTTGTCAGTTGCTTCATTTGCTATTATTTTCTCCCATTCAGAAGGCTATCTTTTCACCTTGCTTTTAGTTTCCTTGTTGTGCAGAAGCTTTTAATTTTAATTAGATCCCTGTTTATTTTTGCTTTTATTTCCAGTATTCTGGGAGGTGGATCATAGAGGATCCTGCTGTGATTTATGTCTGAAAGTGTTTTGCCTATGTTCTCCTCTAGGAGTTTTATAGTTTCTGGTCTTACATTTAGATCTTTAATCCATTTTGAGTTTATTTTTGTGTATGGTGTTAGAAAGTGATCTAGTTTCATTGTTTTACAAGTGGTTGACCAGTTTTCCCAGCACTACTTGTTAAAGAGATTGTCTTTAATTCATTGTATATTCTTGCCTCCTTTGTCGAAGATAAGGTGTCCATAGGTGTGTGGATTTATCTCTGGGCTTTCTATTTTGTTCCATTGATCTATATTTCTGTCTTTGTGCCAGTACCATACTCTCTTGATGACTGTAGCTTTGTAGTAGAGCCTGAAGTCAAGCAGGTTGATTCCTCCAGTTCCATTCTTTTTTCTCAAGATTGCTTCGGCTATTCGAGGTTTTTTGTATTTCCATACAAATTGTGAAATTATTTGTTCTAGCTCTGTGAAAAATACTGCTGGTACCTTGATAGGGATTGCATTGAATCTGTAGATTGCTTTGGGTAGTGTACTCATTTTCACTATATTGATTCTTCTGATCCGTGAACATGGTATATTTCTCCATCTATTAGTGTCCTCTTTGATTTCTTTCATCAGTGTTTTATAATTTTCTATTTATAGGTCTTTAGTTTCTTTAGGTAGGTATATTCCTAAGTATTTTATTTTTTTCATTGCAATGGTGAATGGAATTGTTTCCTTAATTTCTTTTTCTACTTTCTCATTATTAGTGTATAGGAATGCAAGAGATTTCTGTGTGTTGATTTTATATCCTGCAACTTTACTATATTCATTGATTAGCTCTAGTAATTTTCTGGTGGAGTCTTTAGGGTTTTCTATGTAGAGGATCGTGTCATCTGCAAACAGTGAGAGTTTTACTTCTTCTTTTCCAATTTGGATTCCTTTTATTTCTTTTTCTGCTCTGATTGCCTTGGCCAAAACTTCCAGAACTATGTTGAATAGTAGCAGTGAAAGTGGGCACCCTTGTCTTGTTCCTGACTTTAGGGGAAATGCTTTCAATTTTTCACCATTGAGGATAATGTTTGCTATGGGTTTGTCATATATAGCTTTTTATTATATTGAGGTATGTTCCTTCTATTCCTGCTTTCTGGAGAGTTTTTATCATAAATGGATGTTGAATTTTGTCAAAGGCCTTCTCTGCATCTATTGAGATAATCATATGGCTTTTATTTTTTAATTTGTTAATGTGGTGAATTACACTGATTGATTTGTGGATATTGAAGAATCCTTGCATCCCTGGGATAAAGCCCACTTGGTCATGGTGTATGATCTTTTTAATGTGTTGTTGGATTCTGATTGCTAGAATTTTGTTAAGGATTTTTTCATCTATGTTCATCAGTGATATTGGCCTGTAGTTTTCTTTTTTTGTGGCATCTTTGTCAGGTTTTGGTATTAGGGTGATGGTGGCCTCATAGAATGAGTTTGGAAGTTTACCTTCCTCTGCAATTTTCTGGAAGAGTTTGAGTAGGATAGGTGTTAGCTCTTCTCTAAATTTTTGGTAGAATTCAGCTGTGAAGCCGTCTGGACCTGGGCTTTTGTTTGCTGGGAAGATTTCTGATTACAGTTTCAATTTCCGTGCTTGTGATAGGTCTGTTAAGATTTTCTATTTCTTCCTGGTTCAGTTTTGGAAAGTTGTACTTTTCTAAGAATTTGTCCATTTCTTCCACATTGTCCATTTTATTGGCATATAGTTGCTGATACTAGTCTCTTATGATCCTTTGTATTTCTGTGTTGTCTGTTGTGATCTCTCCATTTTCATTTCTAATTTTATTGATTTGATTTTTCTCCCTTTGTTTCTTGATGAGTCTGGCTAATGGTTTGTCAATTTGTCCTTCTTTTTTGAAATTAATTTGGCTATTCTCCGTATTTTGTCTTTTCATACAAATTTTAGCATCAGCTTGTCAGTTTCTTCAAAAATGCCTATTGGGAATTTTATCAAGATTGCATTGAATCTATAGGTCAGTTTGGAGAGAACTGCTATCTTACTCATGCTGACTTTTGCAAACCATTAACAGGGAATCCATTTGGTTAAGTCTTCCTGGGCTTCCCTGATAGCTCAATGGGTAAAGAATCCATCTGCAATGCAGGAGACCCCAGTTCGATTCCTGGGTTGGGAAAATCCCTTGGAGAAGGGATAAGCTACCCACTCCAGTACTTTTGGGCTTCCCTTGTGGCTCAGCTGGTAAAGAATCTGCCTGCAATGTGGGAGACCTGGGTTCCATCCCTGGGTTGGGAAGATCCCCTGGAGAAGGGAAAGGCTACCCGCTCTAGTATTCTGGCCTGGAGAATCAGCCAAGAGTCGGACAAGAGTCACAAAGAGTTGGACACAACTTAGCCACTCTCACTTCACTTCACTTTGGAATGTTTTCTAGTTTTCAGTGTACAGATCTTGCACATCTTTTATTAAATCTATACCTGAGTATTTTTATGCTATTGAAAAATGGAGATTTTTTAAAAATGTGTTTTCTAAGTGTTCATTACTAGTATATATGAATAAGATTAATTTCTGTATATTGATCTTATATTCTGAAACCTTGCTAAATTTATTTATTAGCTCTAGTAGCTTTTTTGAAGAATCTTTAGGATTTTCCTCGAACACAATCATGTTATGTTCAAAAAAGATAGTTTTACTTCTTCCTTTCCAGTGTTTATGCATCTTATCCCTTATTTTATTTACATTCCTTTTATTTACAACCTCTGGCACAATTTTGAACAGATGTGGTTTGGACAGATATCTTTGCCTTGTTGTTAATCTAAGGCAGAAGTCATGGGGCCTTTCACCTTAGAGTAAAATGTAGGTTTTTAGAAAAAGCCCCTAACCAGATTGAGGAAGCTCCCTTCTTAGTTTGCTGTTTCATGAGTGCCTCATTTTGACAAATGTTTTGCTGCAGCTATTGAAACAATCATATTGTTTTCCTCTTTTATTCTATAATTTGTTGAGAAACACTAATTAATTTTCAAATGTTAAGCCAATCTTGCATTCCTGGAGTAAACTTCCAAAAAGAGGAAGACTAAAAAGTGCTATTCTCATCACATCATATCAAACAAAGGTACATGTCAGCATTGTTTGTCAAGGTTCTCCACTGTAAAACTACTCTTCATCCTCCCCAACCTCTTTCCATATTTTGCTCTTTGGAGTTACAAGTTACTCCCTGGCACGAGGTGTTCCAGGTTCATTTCAGATAGTCCCTGTCTCAGCCCCAGAATTATCACCACTTTAGCCAGTCCCACAAATTTTGATGTGGTTTACTTTCGTTATCACTTAATTCAAAATATCTTCCAATTTCCTTTATGATTTCATCTTTGATTGATAGACTATTTAGAAGTATGTTACTCAGTTGCCAAATATATGGAAAATTTCCTGGATATCATCTTAATTTGTAATTTAATTCCATCGTAGAGAATACATTCTCTCTAATGTCAGTCTTTTTAAATTTAAGACTTGTTTTTAATGGCCCAGCTGATGAGCTGTCCTGGTAAACACACTTTTCATGTGCTCTTGAAAAAAAAGTATTCCTTCATTGTTGGGTGTTCTAGTCTATAGTTCAGTTCAGTTCATTTCAGTCGCTCAGTCGTGTCCGACTCTTTGCAACCCCATGAATTGCAGCATGCCAGGCCTCTCTGTCCATCACCAACTCCCAGAGTTCACTCAAACTCATGTCCATCTAGTTGTTGATGCCATCCAGCCATCTCATCCTCTGTCATCCCCTTCTCCTCCTGCCCCCAATCCCTCCCAGCATCAGAGTCTTTCCAATGAGTCAACTCTTCTCATGAGGTGGCCAAAGTATTGGAGTTTCAGCTTTAGCATCAGTCCTTCCAATGAACACCCAGGACTGATCTTTAGGATGCACTAGTTGGATCTCCTTGCAGTCCAAGGGACTCTCAAGAGTCTTCTCCAACACCACAATTCAAAACCATCAATTCTCCTGCGCTCAGCTTTCTTCACCGTCCAACTCTCACATCCATACGTGACCACTGGAAAAACCATGGCCTTGATTAGATGGACTTTTGTTGGCAAAGTAATGTCTCTGCTTTTAAATATGCTATCTAGGTTGGTCATAACTTCCCTTCCAAGGAGTAAGCGTCTTTTAATTTCATGGCTGCAATCACCATCTGCAGTGATTTTGGAGCCCAGAAAAATAAAGTCTGACACTGTTTCCACTGTTTCCCCATCTATTTCCCATGAAGTGATGGGACCAGATGCCATGATCTTTGTTTTCTGAATGTTGAGCTTTAAGCCAACTTTTTTGCTCTCCTCTTTGACTTTCATCAAGAGGCTTTTTAGTTCCTCTTCACTTTCTGCCATAAGGGTGGGGTCATCTGCATATCTAAGGTTGTTGATATTTCTCCCGGCAATCTTGATTCCACCTTGTGCTTCTTCCAGTCCAGAGTTTTTCATGATATACTCTGCATAGAAGTTAAATAAGCAGGATGACAATATACAGCCTTGACGTACTCCTTTTCCTATTTGGAACCAGTCTGTTGTTCCATGTCCAGTTCTAACTGTTGCTTCCTGACCTGCGTACAGATTTCTCAACAGGCAGGTCAGGTGGTCTGGTATTCCCATCTCTTTCAGAATTTTCCACAGTTTATTGTGATTCACACAGTCAAAGGCTTTGGCATAGTCAATAAAACAGAAATAGATGTTTTTCTGGAACTCTCTTGCTCTTTCGATGACCCAGCAGATGTTGGCAATTTGATCTCTGGTTTCTCTGCCTTTTCTAAAACTAGCTTGAACATCTGGAAGTTCATGATTCACGTATTGCTGAAGCCTGGCTTGGAGAATTTTAAGCATTACTTTACTAGCGTGTGAGATGAGTACCATTGTGTGGTAGTTTGAACACTCTTTGGCATTGCCTTTCTTTGGGATCGGAATGAAAACGGACCTTTTCCAGTCCTGTGGCCACTGCTGAGTTTTCCAAATTTGCTGGCATATTGAGTGGAGCTCTTTCACAGCATCATCTTTCAGGATTTGAAATAGCTCAACTGGAATTCCATCACCTCCACTAGCTTTGTTTGTAGTGATGCTTCCTAAGGCCCACTTGACTTCACATTCCAGGATGTCTGACTCTATAGGTGAGTGATCACACCATCATGATTATCTGGGTCATGAAGATATTTTTTGTACAGTTCTGTGTATTCTTGCCACCTCTTCTTAATATCGTCTGCTTCTGTACATCCATACCATTTCTGTCTTTTATCGAGCCCATCTTTGCATGAAATGTTCCCTTGGTATCTCTAATTTTCTTGAAGAGATCTCTAGTCTTTCCCATTCTGTTTTCCTCTATTTCTTTGCATTGATCACTGAGGAAGGCTTTTCTTATCTCTCCTTGCTATTCTTTGGAACTCTGCATTCAGATGCTTCTAGTCTATAAATATCATTAAATCAAAGTGGTGGATACTGTTCTTCAAATCTTCAGTGTGTGGCAGATTTTGATTTTGTTTTGGTTTGGTCTTTGGTCTAGTTTTATCAATTGCTGATGATGAAATGATACAATCACCTATAATGGAATTGTCTAGTTCTCTCTTTAATTCCATCAATTGTGCTTCATATATTTTGAAGCTTTAATATTAAGTTTGTATGTATTTACAAGTAATGTCTTCTTAATGAAGTGACTACTTTATCACTATGAAATGTCTCTCTTTGCCTCTAGTAATAGTCTTTATCTTAAATTCTTTTTTCTGACATTAATATAGCCACTTCAGCCTTCCTACACTTCCCGTTCACATAGTATGTCTTTTTTTCATTCATTTACTTTCAACATATCTGTGTCCTCATGTTTAAAATGTGGAGATTTCCCTGGCAATCCAGTAGTTAGGACTCTGCACTTTCAATGCAGGGGGCACAGATTGGATTCTGGTCAGGGAACTAAGATGCCACATACTGTGCAGCACAGCCAAAAAACAATCTGTTTCTTGTAGAAAGCATAGAGCTGGATTTTGTTTTCTTCCAACCTCTTTTAAATGAAGAGTTTTAATTTATTAGTATTTATTTGGCGTGCTGTGATTCATGGGGTCGCAGAGTCGGACATGACTGATCGACTGAAGTGAACTGAATGTAATTATTGATATTGCTGGGTTTGAAGCTACCACTGAAAAAAATTTTTTTTCCTGTTTTATTGTTGTTTTTGTTCTCCCATTGTTCTTCATTTTCTATTTTTTGATTCTTTGAACTTTTTTTTTTAAGATTCAATTTTAATTTTCCTCCTGGCTCTTTAGCTATCCTTCTTTGCATTATTTTTAGTGGTTGCTCTCCCAGGTGGTGCTAGTGGTATAAAGAAATGGCCTGCCAGTGCAGGAGACCTGAGTTCAATCCCTGGATCAGGAAGATCCCCTGGAGAAGGGAAGGACACGGCAACCCATTTCAGTATTCTTGTCTGGAAAATACCATGGGCGGAGGAGCCTGGCAGGCTACGATCTATGGGGTAGCAAACAGTGGGACATGACTGAAGTGACTTAGCACACACTAGAAATTACAATACACATCCTTAATTTTTACAGAATACTGTAAATAATGTGGCACTGTTTCACACAAATTATGAAACACTTATAACTCTGTTGATCCATATTTCCTCACCCCACCCAGCCTTTATGTTGTGGCTGATGTATGGAGAGATTTTCTTTAGCAGCTCTTGTAGTATAGGTTGGAGAAGGAAGTGGCAACCAACCTAGTCCAGTGCTCTTGCTGGGGGAATCCTATGGACAGAGGAGCCTGGCGGGCTAGTGTCCAGAGGGTCGTACAGAGTCGGACACGACTGTAGCGACCTAGCATGGCATGGCCCATAGGTTTGCTGGCACAAGATTCTCTTTCATCTGAAAATTTATTTATTTAACCCTGATTTTGTAGGATATTTTCACTGGATAGGATTCTGGGATGATGGTTTTTTCTTTCTGTACTTCAAAGAAATTCTACTCTTCTGGCTTCAGTGGTTTCTAGTGGGAAATCGGCTCTGAATTGAATTGTTATTCCCTTGTGTATATCATTTTTCTTTTGCTGCCTTCAAGATTTGCTCTTTATCTTTGACGTTCAATAACTCAACTATGACAAATCTTTCTTTTCTCTCCATGCTTTACCTTGGATATTTTTATTGCTCTATTTTCAAGTTTATTTAATATTCTCTCTGTCATTTCCACTGAATACTAAGTCCATTCAATTCTGACTTTATATCTTTCAGTTCTAAATTTTCCATTTAGGTGTTTTTTCATCATTTCTCTTTCCCTGCTCAATTTCCTATCTTTTCATTTATCATGAGCATATTTTATTTTAATTCATTGAGGACGGTTGGAATAGCCATTTAAAAATCCTTGTGTATAGTTCCAATATCTGGGTCATCCCAGGGTCATTTTCAGTTGACTTCCTTTTCTCTTTAAGAGTGTGTTCCATGTTCGTGGCTCTTTGTGGGTCAGATAACTTTGGGTTGTATCTTGGTCATTACAAATAGTAAGCTTTGGAAAATCTTGATTTTTTTTTTTTTCCTGATAAGAACTAGAAACTCTGTGTTTAAGTGGCATTTTCTGTGTTTGTCCAGATATTTTTCTCTAAATGAATCCCTTTGAGTCTGCTCTGTACATGCATGGTTCCAGTGACTATTCAGAGATACTGGGTAGTCAGCATTCAAGATTCTTTTTTTTTTTTTTTTTTGCTTTTTCCCTTTCATGATTTCTTTACTCTCTTCAGCAGTCACAATTTCTCTGGCTTCAATTTCCTGGTTTCCCAACCCAGAAAGATCACAATTTTTTCCACCAGTACCCTGCCACCTCTGGCATCACATCACTGAATTTTGCCCCCAGAAAAAAAGCCCCCCAAAATGAAAACTCACTTTGGTAAAACCCCCTTCCTGGAGGGTGTACTCTCTTGAAGAGTTTCTGCTTCTGTTACCCTCCTGAGCCTCACATAGCTGCTGTGTTGCACCTTGTCCAGATTTTTAGTTAATTTTTATAGGAGCGTCAATCTGGTAAGATCTTACTGTTATTTCTAGAAGCAGAGACTCTAAGATATTTTAAAAAGCAACTATCATGTCACTCCCCTACTAAAATATCATAAACATCTTATCATTCATTGCCCTTGGAGTAAAGCCCTAAATCCTTTGTGTGATCTTGACTGAGGTCCCTGAGCAGGAAACAAGGCACCCTCAACTGGAAATTTTAAAGGCAGTTCACAGAGGAAGAAAGATATCATACGATATTGCTTATATGTGGAATCCTGGTGGTCCAGTGGTTAAGACTTCACACTCCCAATGCAGGAGGCCCGGGGTTCAATCCCTGGTTGGAGAACTAGATCTCACATGCCTTAACTAAGAACTGGTACAGTTAAAAAAAAAAAAAATTAACAAAAAATAGTACAAATGAACTTATTTACAAAACAGAAATAGAGTCACAGATGTAGAAAACAAACTTATGGCTACCAGGGGGGACAAGAGAGGGGTAAACTGGGAGACTGAGATTGACATATACACACTACTATATATGAAATAGATAAGGACCTACCATATAGCACAAAGAATTCTACTCATTACTCTGTAATGACCTATATGAGAAAAGAGTCTTGAAAAAACTGAAAAAATAATTTTTAAAAAAGTAGCTGTGAAAAATATTTTTAATTGAATTTTAAAAAAAGTTCATTGAGAGGGACCATCATCACCTTTGGTGAGAGTGAGGTTGAGATGGAAGGTGAAGGGCAATGAGCTGGGAATAAATGAGTGGGAAAGGGAGTCAGGAGTCAGAAAGCAGGGCCTGTGTGCTCCCCAAGAGGGGCTGGGCCAACGCTTAGGGAGAAGGTGCAGAGTCATGCCCTCTAGGCCCCCGGTTCAGGCCAACCCTTTGCATGCTCCATGCCCAATCCTCCTCACAACAGCCCACTGCCAGCCTCATTTTACAGATCAGGAAACTAAGGCACAGGAATTGTGATCACGCTGTTTCCTGCAGTCTCACTTTGAAAGTTAACATCTCAGGGCATCACTGACCACCACTTGAATAGCCAAGGCCGGTTCTTTCAAACCAGCAAGCGCTCAGTTAAATGCCTCATGAGTTCAAGTGCAGGCCGTCTGTGAATGGAAAAGAAGGTGAATGGAGGAACACTTGACTTTTAAAGTAAACACTCTGCTTTTAGGAGACGACTGTCAGAGCCAGTTACTGACTTGTGCCACCATATATTATTAATATATAAACCCAGGGCCACCATATTTTATAACTTTTAAAGAGAAGCTGGGAATCAGATCCTTTTTTTAAGTACAACTTTTAAATATTAGTTTAAAAGAACTTTTTTAACTGTACAGACCAAACATGGGAGTAATTTAGCCCATGGGCCTCCTTTGGCAACCATGATTTTAAAGAGGATTTCTTAAGAGAGGAACAGTCTGGGGCAAAGTATAAAAGTG
Organism: Oryx dammah; assembly: GCF_014754425.2. NCBI lineage: Eukaryota > Metazoa > Chordata > Mammalia > Artiodactyla > Bovidae > Oryx > Oryx dammah. The sequence goes on along the minus strand of NW_024070191.1, from coordinate 32,425,403 downwards.
AGTGAGGAACTACCTTGGTGGTCCAGTGGTTAAGAATCCCCCTGCCAATTCAGGGGACATGAGTTCGATCCCTGGTCTGAAAAGATTCCATAAGCCTCAGGGCAGATAAGCCCACGTGCCACAACAATGGCAGCCAGCACTTCTAAAGCCCACAAGAGACACCATCGCAATGAGAAGCCTGCATGCTGCAACTAGAGAGAAGCCCTGGCTTTCTGCAACTAGAAAAAGCCCATGCAGGGCAAAAATAAATAAATTAATTTTTTAAAAAATTTTTGAAAAATGAATGAGCACCTCCAACAAGGTACGTGCATGCTCAGTCACATGTGACTCTTTGCGACCCCGTGGACTGTAGCCCACCAGGCTTCTCTGTCCATGGGGATTTTCCAGGCAAAAATAATGGAGTGGGTTGCCATTTCCTCCTCCAGAGGATCTTCCCCACCCAGAAATTGAATCCATGTCTCCTGCATTGCAGGCAGATTCTTTACTGCAGAGCCACTGGGGAACCCTCTCCAACAAGGTTCTATTCCTTAATCTTTAACTCTGTGTGCATAGATCATTTAAGACTGTGCTTATGTTTTTCCCAGTCAACAATAAGCATATTATCTTTACAACGTTTCAAACAAGAGAGAGACTATTTACAGAAGTTAAAGGAAACACAAAGTGAGATGAAGGAGCCAGGGAGTGACAATTGTAGGGAGTCATGGCGACTATGGGCCTTAAAAGGCAGAATGAACAAAAGCTTCCAGAGCCACTAAAACTGGGGCCGGGGAAGTGGGGCCACCAGACAGGAGCTGTCGTTACAGGACGCAGTCACCACCAGAAGCTCAGCACCCAAACAGGAGAAGAAAAGCCAGGCCATGTCTCCACTAAGTTCTCTGATCTCCTCCACAGCCCTCCATCACCTAGAACATTCAATGGGAAGCCAGGAAGCAGTTTTATTGTTCAGCCTGCTGGTTGCAGAACAGGGCAGAGAAGGACCTCCTCTAGCCCCATCTCGCCTCTACAGTTCCCTCCATCACAGCCAGGCTAGACATCTCTCCATCCCTCCAATCAGCTCTTTTGCTCTTTGCCCCCAGAGGTCCCCTCCCTTTGCCAGTCTGATTGCTGTTCAGCCCCTCATTGTCAGCCTACACCTAAATCCCTAGGGGAGCTCTTTTTGACTCCCCAGCCTAGATAATGACTCCTTTAACTATATTCCTAAAGATCCCTGGGTCAGGAAGATCCCCTGGAGGAGGGCATAGCAACCTGCTCCAGTATTTCTTGCCTGGAGAATCCCATAGACAGAGGAGTCTGCTGGGCTACAGTCCATAGGGTCACAAAGAGTTGAACACGACTGAACCGACTTAGCACCCAAATACGCATATTGCACCCTCTGCTCCTCTTCTAAAACATCATGCTATCTAGTGACTAATGAATTGTGCTAACATTTAGTTATTTCTCTTTCTGACTTACTTCACTCTGTACAACAGACTCTAGATCCATCCACATCTCTACAAATGACCCAGTTTCATTCCTTTTTATGGCTGAGGAATATGCTATTGTATGTAACACATCTTCTTTACCTGTTGATCAAACATCATATAAACACACACATGTGGAATCTATAAAAGTGGTACAGATAAACACCTATTTCCAGGGCAGGAATAGACATGCAGACATAGAGAATAAACATGTGAATACAACAGGGGACGGGGAGGGTGGGATGAATTGAGAGATCGGGATTGACATGTATAGACCACCGTGTGTAAGACAGCTAGCGGGAAGCTGCTATATAGCGCAGAGAGCCCAGCTCAGGGCTCATGATGACCTAGACGGGTGGGATGGTGGGAAGGGCTGGGAGGGAGTCACAAGAGGGAAGTGCTAGATATGTATACTTACAGCTGATTCACTTCATTGTACAGCAGAAACTGACACAACACTCTAAAGCAATTATACTCCAATTTTTTAACAGTCATTTCTCCAATCTCTGCCTTCTCTAAGAAACTGCAGGCTCAAGGAGGGCAGGAGGGGGTTCTGTTTTCCTCCCCACCCTCTTTGCGGTACGAGGGCAGGATCTGGCCTGCCTAGTGCTCCATCAGGGTATGTTGATTGAATAACCTACGTGTCTCTGCCTCTCTCTTGCAGGAATATGAATGAGCTGAATGCGTACCACTCGTTTCTGAATCCTAGCATGTGATTGACTATATTAATAAGACAGTCAAGCTGTATTTTAAATCTAAATAGCATAATTAAAAGTAAAGAGTCCTATTAATTGAATGCCAATCGTGAAAAGCAACCCTTTCCTTTATTGGTCCTAGAATTACCTCTTCAAGTGTTGGAGGCTGCCCTGCTCCCCAAATTTGGGGTTTTTAGATGTAGTAACCATGTCTGTGTTCACCTTTCTACCATGTTTTTGCAGCCTTCACTTCACTTTGATTTTCCAGTCAAAAAGGGCCTCCTCTATGAAACCTCTTTATACTTGGCCAGACTTCAGCCCCTAGAATACGTTACTCCTTTCTTCTAGAATTTCTCAAGTTCTATCGTGTATTATTGGTCAATCAAGATCAAAAATGCCCATATCCTTTGTTCAACTGCTAGGTTTTTGTGTCAAAGAAGGATGGGACTTTTCCTTTCTGGCCATTAGTCAGATCCTTGGAGAGTTGATTTCTTCATCTATAAAACAGCAGCAGTGTCTGCTGTGATAATTACATGTTGCTGAGTAACAAACCACTTAAAAACTTAGTGGCTTCAAACAATCATTTTATTTGCTCATGATTCTGTGAGTCAGCCATTTGGGTTGGGTTCAGTTGGCAGTTCTTCTGCTGGACCCTGACTCTCCCCCGCCCTGGGTCACTCACACAGCTGCATTCAGCTGGCCCATAATCTGGAGTTGGGTTAGCTTAAGGGGCCTCACGGGGACAGTCTTCTCCTCCCCATGAAGTCTCATCCTCCACAAGCTAGTCCAAGCTTCTTCCTACTTCTTCCAAGGAGTAGTCCAAGCTCTTCCTCCGAGCAGAAGAGTTTCCCAGCAACAAGAGAAAGCAAACCCCCAATATATAAGCCCTTTTCAAGCCTTTGCTTGCATCACATTTACTAATATTCCATTGGCCAAAGCAAGTCACCAGGCCAAGCCCAGAATCATTGTCAAGGGGCTACACAAAGATGTAGATACAGAATGATTCACTGAGGACCATTACTGTGATGATCTACCATGTCTGTGTCCTCCAGACAGCTATGACCAGGGTCAAATAAGATGGTGTTTGCACACTACACGGTACAATGCAAATTATTATTTTGTCGATGTGTATAATTCCATTACTTTCATTTTGCTTGTGATGTATCTAGGGTCTTTCTATGACCCCTCTGAAATTCAGGTCCCTTTGGGATGGAATTACAGGTAAAATTGTATTCCCCCCAAAATACAATACAAACTGTCTTCCCCCCAAAATACAAATACAGCTGGGGTTGAGGTTCTAACCTCCAGCACCCCGGGATGTGACTTTATTTGGAAATAGGGTCACTGCAGTTGCAATGTCAATCCAGTATGTCATACTGGAGCTGAGCGGGTCTTTAATCCAGTATTCCTCGTGTCCTTATAAGAGGATGGCCATGGAAAGACACAGAAACACACGGGGAAAGCACCATGGAAAGTCTAAGTGGAGACGGGAGTTGTGCTGCCACAACAACTGGGATGACCGGAAGAGCAAACAGGCACGAAGGAATCCTCCCCCCACAGCGTTCGGAGGGACCCTGGTCCTCTTGGCACCTTGGTTTTAGGCTTCCAGCCTCCAGAGCCATGAGACCAAAATGGGTAGACTGCCACCCTAGGAAACTAATACAGATAATAAATAAAACCTTAACTCTCATCAGCTTCATCTAAAGAGGAATAGAGGGGGCCTTCCCTAGCTTTCCAGTGGTTAAGACTCTGAACTTCCAATGCAAGGGGCGAGAGTTTGACCCCTGGTCAAGGAACTAAGATCCCACATGCCACACAACATGGGCAAATAAAATAAAATAAAGTTGTTAAATGGTATAAAAAAATAAAAAAGGATGAAATAGAATGGACCATGAGATTGGTTGAGAGTCAAAAATGCAGGTCACTCACCATCAGTTGAACTTGAGCAAGTTACTCAACCTCTCTGGGCCTTAGTTTCCTGTTGAGAAATAGGGTTGCAGGAGATCCCTGTTTGGAAGCATGGTGTGGAGCTACTAAACAAGATACTTGGGATCACTTTACACAGGTACACGGGAAAACACTTTTTAATTTTAACGGTTTAATTTTAATCTTAATCACAGTTATCTTAATGAGTGGCAAGTCAGGCTGGTTTTCCATTTATGCTGGTAACATAAAAAATGCAGGTTTTTGAAAAATCCTGATTTAAATAAAGCTATGAGTAAATAATAGAACAGTTGGCATATGAATATGGCAAAAACTGTGAAAGTGTTGTGTGAAAGACTGACATTTGGGGAAACACTGAATTATGTATTCTCAAAGGATTCTTCCAGATGGGAAATGCTAGGGTTCTGTGGATCCATAAATATGACCACTAGAGTGGAAGACAAGCAAGACTTCCAGAGGAAGACAGGTGGGCAGTTAATGAGAGAAGAGACAGCTCTGTCAGAAACCAAGAGAGGCAGTGAGCCCCTTGTCACTCTTGGGAGGTGTCCTCTGATCCAGTCCTTGTTTGCGCTGCATCCATCATATAGCCCTACCTCCAAAGACACATCTCATGAGGTGTCTTTGCCAGGATGTGTGTTACAGTGAGCCCCCTACATAAGACCCTTCAAGTTTTGAACTTTCAAAGTTTATATCTGGTTCTAGCAAAGAACAGAACCTGTGACCTCAACATCAGGCAGGAATGAAATTGCAGTTTGCCCTCCATCTCCTTAGATTTCCCTGGTGGCTCAGACGGTAAAGCCGCCTACAACGCAGGAGACCCGAGTTCAACCCCTGGGTCAGGAAGATCTCCTGGAGAAGGAAATGGCAACCCACTCCGGTATTCTTGCCTGGAAAATCCCGGACAGAAGAGCCTGGTAGGCTGCAGTCCATGGGGTCGAAAAGATACAAAGAGTCGGACACGACTGAGCAACTTCACTTTCTTTTTTTTCTCCTTCTATTGTTGATGATCTTTCGGCTCTAACACCCCCCACCTCATCCCCCTCCTCCAGTCAGTAGCTCCTCTCCCCTGTTTGCATGATACCAGCCCCTGGATTGGAGAAGGCGATGGCACCCCACTCCAGTACTCTTGCCTGGAAAATCCCATGGACGGAGGAGCCTGGTAGGCTGCAGTCCATGGGGTCGCTAAGAGTCGGACACGACTGAGCGATTTCACTTTCACTTTTCACTTTCATTCATTGGAGAAGGAAATGGCAACCCACTCCAGTGTTCTTGCCTGGAGAATCCCAGGGATGGGGGAGCCTGGTGGGCTACTGTCTCTGGGGTCGCACAGAGTCAGACACGACTGAAGCGACTTAGCAGCAGCAGCAGCAGCAGCCCCTGGATGCCAGCTGTGCTGCACTGCCGTACTCTTCAAGGTACTGTACTACAAGAGTAAACACTTTTTCTTTAGTTTTTGTGTTTGTTTTTTATGTATTATTTGGATGAAAAGTATTATAAACCTATTAGAGGACAGTTCTATAGAGATGATTGCGTTAGTTGGGTACATAGGTTAGCTTTGTTGGACTTAAGAAGAAATCGGACTTGCACTTGTGGAATGTAATTCATTTGTATGTAGGGGACTTACTGTACCCTGTTTAAACTTCTATGAATGGAAGTCCTGGGTCCTGAGACACAAACCACCTCTCCACTCGAGGCAAATGGCAGGAACTGTCAAGTCGGGTAGTTGGAGAGTCTTGCAGTTGGGCTGGGCTCTGTGCTGTGTCCCGGTATGCACAGCTGGGTGGAATTTGATGGTCACATTGGACTGTAAGTGGCTAATAGTGGCTGAAGAAAGGGCAAGAGTCATAAAGATATATGACTCATAGTCTCACAGAAGAGATCTTGGAAGTCCTCTAGCCACTGGTGCTTCCTCATTGGATTCTCCCAGCTCCTCAGAAACACTTCCATTCTTGGGATAACTGTTCCATTGTCGAGTGGCAATTAGGGTTAGACATGCCCATCTATGAGGGGCTGGGTCCCTAGGTGGTACTAGTGGTAAAGAACCCACCTGCCAAAGCAGGAAACATAAGAGACATGGGTTCGATCTCTGGCTTGGGAAGATCCCCTGGAGAAGGGAAAACTAGCCACTTCATTATTCTTGCCTGGAAAATCCCACGGACAGAGGAGCCTGGCAGGCTTCAGTCCATAGGATCACAGAGTCAGACACCACTGAAGTGACTTAGTATGCATGCATGCATGGTGGGCTGCAGTCTCCCTTCTATTAACTGACATGAGTGGATCTTTGAGCTGGAAGGACCCTCAAGCAACCCTCCGATTTCCCCCTGCTACTTTGAACAGGGCAGGTATTTTTATTTTTCCCAGGAGACAGCTGAGACGGGCTATTGGCAGAGGGAGGCTCCCCCCTTCCCATTCAGTAATTCCACACTGTTATGCCATGGTGTTCTGAATGACTGTTAGAGCTGAATGGAGCAGAAGGACATCAGTCCTTCTTTGCTCGCATGTAGGAATCTCTTCTATAGTGTGCTTGATGTGTGGCCATCACCCGCCCACCAACTCCCATGCTGGTTCTCACCATCCCCCACCAGTCCCAGGAGAAACTCCAAAGCTCAAGGACGAAATATACCTGTCTGGTTTCTGTTCCACTGTTGGCACTGACTTGGTTTTCAGATTATTCCCCTTTGGTTCTTTTTCCTGACTTTAGACTATACTACCAAGCTACAGTCATCAAGACAGTATATAAACAGAAATATACCCCAAGGCACAAAAACAGAAATACAGGTCAAGGGAACAAGATAGAAAACCCAGAGATAAACCCACACACACCTATGGGCACCTTATCTTTGACAAAGGAGGCCAGAATATATAATGGAGAAAAGGTAGTCTCTTCAATAATTGGTGCTGGGAAAACTAGACAGCTACATGTGAAAGAATGAAATTACAAAACTTCCTAACAACACACACAAAGATAAACCCCAAATGGAATTAAGACCTAAATGTAAGACCAGAAACTATAAAACTCTTACAGAAAAGCACAGGCAAAACACTCTATGACATAAATCACAGCAAGATCCTCTATGACCCACCTCCCAGAGTAATGGAAATAAAAACAAAAATAATCAAGTGGGACCTAATTAAACTTAAAAGCTTTTGCACAGCAAAAGAAACTACAAACAGGTGAAAAGACAATCATCAGAATGGGAGAAAATAATAGCAAATGGAACAACTGACAAAGAGTTAATTTCCAAAATATACAAGCAGCTCATGCAACTCAATACCAGAAAAACAAACAACCCAATCAAAAAGTGGGCAGAAGACCTAAACAGACATTTCTCCAAAGAAGACATACTGATAGCTAGTAAGCACAGCATCGATCATTATTAGAGAAATGCAAATCAAAACTACAATGAGATATCACCTCACATTGGTCAGAATGGCCATCATCAAAAAAAATCTATAAACAGTAAATGCTGGAGAGGGTGTGGAGAAAAGAGAACTCTTGCATTGCTGATAGGAATGTAAACTGGCACAGTCACTATGGAGGACACTAAGGAAATTCTTAAAAAAAAAAAAAAAACTAGGAATAAAACTACCATATGACTCAACAATCCCACTACTGGGCATATACCCAAGGAAAACATAATTGAAAAAGACACAAGTACCCCAATATTCACTGCAGCACTGTTTATAATAGCTAGGACAAGGAAGCAACCTAGATGTCCATTGATAGATGAATGGATAAAGAAGCTGTGGTAGATACATACAATGAAATATTTGTTGTTGTTCAGTTGCTCAGTCGTGTCCAACTCTTTGTGACCTCATGGACTGCAGCACGTGAGGTTTCCCTGTCCTGCACCATCTCCCGGACTTGGCTCAAACTTCTGTCCACTGAGTCGATGATGCCTCCACCCATCTCATCCTCTGTCACCCCCTTCTCCTCCTGCCCTCAGTCTTTCCCAGCATTAGGGTCTTTTCCAGTGAGTCAGCTCTTCACATCAGGTGGCCAAAGTATTGGAGCTTCAGCCTCAGTATCAGTCCTTCCAATGAATATTCATGGTTGATTTTCTTTTGGATGGACTGGTTTGATCTCTTTGCTATCCAAGGGGATGAACCTAGAGCCTATTATACAGAGTGAATTAAGTAAAGGCAAATATCGTATATGAAAGCATATACGTGGAGTCTAGAAAGATGGTACTGATGAAACTGTTTGCAGAGCAGCAGTGGAGACACAGACATAGAGAGGAGACATGTGGACACAGAGCGGGGAAGGAGAGGGTGGGATGAATGGAGGAAGCAACATGGAAACATATACACCAATGCATGTAAAATCGATAGCCAGTGGGAACTTTCTGTATGACTCAGGGAGCTCAAACCAGTGCTCTGTGACAACCTAGAAGGGTGGGAAGGCGAGAGAGGTGGGAGGTTCAAGAGGGAGGGGACATATGTATACCTATGGCTGATTCATGCTGATGTATGGCAGAAACCAATAGTAAAGCAATTATCCTTCAATTAAAAATAAATTAAAAAAATTTTTTGATGTTGACCATTTTTAAAGAATTTATTGAATTTGTTACACTATTGCTTCTGTTTTATGATTAGAGTTTTTTTGCCCTCGAGGCATGTGGGGTCTTAGATGGCTGACCAGGGATCGAACCTACACCCTCTGCATTGGAAGGTTGAGTCTTAACCACTGGACCAGGAGGGAAGCCCTACTCACAGGTTCTTGTTCTACACTCAGCACCTCTACACACTAAGCCCTTCTTCTAGCTAGCAACCCTCCACAGTCTTGATAAGACCCCCTCTCACAACCACATAAATCTTTCCTTCTATAGACTAAGCATTCTCTCACTGTTGCCCAAAGGAGGTGGTTTCTAAGTCTCTGATCGCTTTGCTGTGGTCCTCTGGAGTGCTGCAGTGCGTGATGCTCAGAACTGAGTTCAGCAGTCTAGATACAGCGCAGAGGTAACATCACTGCTGTTACTTGGCCACTAAGCTTCTGTTAACGCAACATTGACTACTGCATAACCACAGGCCGCTCGGGACTCTGCAGGTGAACATACAGTCAGTTAAATCCCTACACCTATGAACCATTGTTAGACTAGCGTTTCCATACCTTTCACTCTCATGATGGATAATTTAAATCTTTTTTTTTTTTTTTAATTTGGCTTCAACATGTCTTAGTTGCAGCACGCAACTTTTTGTTGCCACAGACAGACTCTCTAGTTGTGGCACATGGGCTCCAGATTGCACAGGCTCAGTAGCTGAGACACGTGTGGTCTCAGTTCCCCAACCAGGGTTTGAACCTGCACCCATCCCCTGCATTACAAGGCAGATTCCTAACCACTGGATTAGCAAGGAAGTCCCTAATCTATTCTTTTAAAATTTCAGATTTTCACCCGGAATACTTGTTCATCTCCTCCAGGTCTTTGCATAAACATCATCTTCTTGGTGGTCTTCTGGACAAGCCCGTCAAGCTTTGCTTAAACACACTTTGGTAGCATTTCCTATCTCATTCTCTGCTTTATTTTTCTCTATTGTTTTGATCACTGTTTGACATACTATGTACTGTATCTATTTATTCTTTTTCAATCTGTTTTCTCCCAATTAGAATGTAAGCTCCAGGGGGGGAGGGGACTTTTTATCTATTTGTTCACCACCCCAGTAGAGATAGTAACTCCTGACACACAGTAAGCACTCAGTATATACTGGTTGTATCAGTGAGTGAATAAAATGTAGGTGTTAAGCACCTTGGGTTGCCATAAAAAATACCATAGACTGGGTGGCTTAAATGATAGAGATTTATTTCTTACAGTTCTGAAAGTTGGGAAGTCCAAGCTCGTGGTCTGGCAAGGTTTGACTTCTGCTGCAGGCTCTTGTCTGCAGGCAGCTGCTTTTCACTGTGTCCTTACCTGGCCTTGACTCAGTGTGTGTGCATGGAGATTTTGCTTTCTCTCTGCCTCTCTCTTTCCTTAAAAGGCCACCAATTCTATGGGGTTAGAACCCCACCCTTATGACCTCAGTTAACCTTAATTACCTCCCTAAAAGCCCTGCCTCCAAATACAGTCATATTAAGGGTTGGGGCTTCAATATATGATTTGGAGGGACACAATTTCACCCTGCTTATTTAACTTATATGCAGAGTACATCTGAGAAACGCTGGACTGGAAGAAACACAAGCGGGAATCAAGATTGCTGGGAGAAATATCAATAACCTCAGATATGCAGATGACACCACCCTTATGGCAGAAAGTGAAGAGGAACTAAAAAGCCTCTTGATGAAAGTGAAAGAGGAGAGCAAAAAAGTTGGCTTAAAGCTCAACATGCAGAAAACAAAGATCATGGCATCTGGTCCCATCACTTCATGAGAAATAGATGGGGAAACAGTGGAAACAGTGTCAGACTTTATTTTTCTGGGCTCCAAAATCACTGCAGATGGTGACTGCAGCCATGAAATTAAAAGACACTTACTCCTTGGAAGAAAAGTTATGACCAACCTAGATAGCATATTAAAAAGCAGAGACATTATTACTTTGCCGACTAAGGTCCATCTAGTCAAGGCTATGGTTTTTCCAGTAGTCATGTATGGATGTGAGAGTTGGACTGTGAAGAAGGCTGAGCACCGAAGAATGGATACTTTTGAACTGTGGTGTTGGAGAAGACTCTTGAGAGTCCCTTGGACTGCAAGGAGATCCAGCCAGTCCATTCTGAAGGAGATCAGCCCTGGGATTTCTTTGGAAAACATGATGCTAAAGCTGAAACTCCAGTACTTTGGCCACCTTATGCGAAGAGTTGACTCATTGGAAAAGACCTTGATACTGAGAGGGATTGGGGGCAGGAGGAGAAGGGGACGACAGAGGATGAGATGGCTGGATGGCATCACTGACTCGATGGACATGAGTCTGAGTGAACTCCAGAAGTTGGTGATGGACAGTGAGGCCTGGCGTGCTGCGATTCATGGGGTTGCAAACAGTCGGACACGACTGAGCGACTGAACTGAACTGAACTAAATTTCAGCCATAGTAGTAGGACATGGGGGTACCTTATTCAAACCATTCATACATATAAGGAAATCATGGCCCTGAAACACTGAGGCAAGATCTTTCCCATTCACCTGAGGGCAAGCCCTCACATAAGGGCTATCAGTGCACCTAGGGATTGATGTGGCCTCCCTCCAAAAAGCATCCAGGCATCTAGCAGCTCAGTCCTCCTTCCTCACTGGACCCTCATCTCCAAACTTCAGGGCCAAAGACCCTCCTTGAAGTCTATACTGTGCAAGATGGCCACAGTAGCCAGTTTTCATCCACTGGAGGAATCTGCCCTCTTTCCAGGAACCCATCCATCAACCTTACTGAGTCCAGCTCAGGCTGCAACCAGCGGGCTCTCTCAGTGATGACAACAAGCTGGTAAGACAGAGCTAATTTTCATGAAGCCGTTAGAGAAAAATGAAGTGCTAACAGCGTGTGAGGGACCGACTCCAGGATGTCAAGAGTTCCAAGAAGAGAGGAAGCAGAGTGAGTGGCAGAGGGCCTTCCTGGTGGCTCAGTGGTAAAGGATCCACCTGCCAAAGCAAAAGACAGTTTCAATCCCTGATCTGGGAAGATCCCACATGCCTCAGAGCAATTAAGCTTGTGCATAGCAACTATTGAATTTATGCTCTAGAGCCCGGGAGCTCCAACTACGAAAACCCGTGCACTCTAGATCCAGTGCCCTGCAACAAGAGAAGCCCCCGCAAGGAGAACCCCGTGCACCGGAACTAAAGGGTAGTCCCTGCTCACCGCAGCTAGAGGAAAGCCCACACAGCAAGAAGGCCCAGGACAACCAAATATCACATCTAATTAATTAAGAACAGAGAGTGGCAGAGAGCCTCTGGGAAGCTGTGGGACTTGAGTCAGGTCTGGGAGGATGCACGGGACCCAGACAAGCAGAGGGAAGAGGGTGATGCTGTGGATGATGGAAGGGTCGGGATGGTGACCCGACATTATGAACCAAGGACAGAGTGGGGTTAGGAGGGGGATAAGGGGGATGAATAGCACTGTTGAGGATGGGGGAGAATAGCCCTGGGAAAGACAAGCTGTTTGGCCAAGTTAAATTATTCTGTTCTTTCTTCTTTCCTTCTCCCCACCTGGATCAGAGAGGGCCAGAGCTTGCCTAACAGGGTTTGTAAGGAGCCTCCCAAGAACGTTCATCAACAGCAGTTCTTTCCTTTTTTCCATCAGCACAGGCAGCTCCTTGGATTTCTTTGTTGATCTTCTTACCCAGAATTTGTCCTCCACCAGCAGCCAGACTGGGGGGTTGGGGAGCTTCAGCTTGCTCCCCAGAGCAGAGTCCAAGTTTCTTGGGGTCTGAGGTACAGTAGGGTAAAGGGTTTGGCCAGTAGGTCCCTTCCTTCTTGGATTCGACAAGAAGTGGGCAGGTCCGGGGCAGCTGTGCTGAGTATTTATGTTACGCAAAAGGCCGACTCAGCCCTCCTTTCTGCCAAGTCAGCAAGCCGCATTCCGGGTGGTTTGGGTGTGTGGGTGTCTTCAGAGTGAGCTGGAATGTGGGCCAGGACCCCAGGCCTTCACCAGTGCAGCCCCATGGAGCCCGGGGGGCTTCTGTGCCCACCGGGAACCACCAGGAATCCCTTGGATTGTTTTTTTCACCCCAGACCTTCCACCCTTTCTTCTCTGAGCTTCTCTGTTCACCAGTGAGTGGGACCAGGGGTGGGGCATGGAAACGGGGACCTGGCCTCACTTGGGGTGGTGGGGGGTGCAGAGAAGAGACCCCGGAGAGACTGCGGGGAGGGTGTGGTGTGGGGGGGAGGGCAGAGCCACAGCAGTCATGCACTTGCCTGCACAACTTCAGTAAAAGCTCAAGGGTCATGGGGTTGCCTCCCCACCCCCCATGACCATCACCAGCCATAGCCACACACATTCTCAGGTCGGACTGCCGGCCTTGGACTAAAGAGGCTATCATTTAAAGGGGAAAATCAGTAGCCACAGGACGGTCTGAATGTTAACTATGGCAGGGGAGCAGGGGCACGCCCACCCTTCACTTTAGAAATTACCAGAATGCGGAACTTCCCTGGTGGTTCGGCGGTTAAGAATCCACCTGCCAATGCACAGGACACGGGGCAGGTTTGATCCCTGGTCCCGGAAGATCCCACATGCCACCGGGTAGCTGAACCCGGGCACCACAACTACTGAGCCCGTGAGCTCTAGAGCCCGAGAGCCACAAGAGAAGCCACCACGGTAAGGCCGCTCACCACAGCTAGAGAATAGCCCCACACACAGCAACTCGAGAAAGCCCACACACCTCAATGAAGGCCCGGCACAGCCACATTAATTGATTAATTTTTTTAAAAAAAGAAATCAACAGAATGAGATTAATTTGGGAATTAAGGACTTCTAATGTGCAGATAAACCTCCAATTTTATTAAAAATGTGCAAGGCAGCTCTTTCCTTGTCCCTCAGGCTTCCTCTCTCCTACACAAACCCTACCAGTCCCTCAGGATTCGACTCTGGGTCAAGGCTCTCTAGAAAGCCCTTCATCCCCCATCTTTCTCCCATGAGCCAGGGACCCTGATGTTTGTAACCCGTCTAAAGAAACCTCTGCCCGTTGAGCCCTTGGAGAAGCCAGGATGGGGTTATTCTATCTCCTTGAAATTTCCTGGGTCCTTGAAGACTGAACCCACACAGTTCATCATCAAGGCAGGAGACAAAGGTGACAGATACAAAAGAAGGGCGGCTGGCAAGAAAAGCACCAGGATGATGGGAGAGGCCGCTGAGTGTGTTTTCTCCAGAGATGCGTTCTAATCAAAGTCAGGGTGGGCCCCCAGCATCAGTACTGGGCTCCACACCCCCACCCTATCTGCATCCATTGAGGAGACAAGCAGGGAACCCTCGAGCCCCCAGCTCTGCAGATGGTATTTGATATGACCAGCCCGGGGGGGACTGAAAGTCAGAGTCTGGTGCTGAACTCTCTGTAAGCGAGACCCAGGAGCCCCAGTTTAATTAGAATTCCTGCCCAGGATGAAGGCTTATGGCTGCCAGCCCAAGCCTTGAGCCATTGGTCACGCCCCATAAAGGCCACACACGAGTCCTGGATCCAGGGCGGGCCAGCCCCTCTGGTGGGGGTGGCCTCAGCAGTGGTCCCCGCCAGCAACCCCAGGCTCCCCAGGACTCCATCAAAAGGTCCTCTCTCGGTAGGACACATGTGTCATGACACCTGAGGAGAACTTGGACCTCTCTTCTGGGCCACTCAGGATGTGGAGGGGGGGGTCTCTATTCTCTCCCCGACATTCCAAGAGACCACTCCTGTCCCCAGCATACCCCCATGTCTGCCTTTGATCCCAGCTGCGGGGACCGCCGTTCAAAGCCCCACATGTCCGAGACGGCTATGGGGTTGGCAGGAGGACCAAGGCAACCTGCGCCAGGAGGGTGAGTATTTAGAGAAGATTTACATCAAACAAACACTTTTAAAACTGTGAAATATGCTATAAACTTCATACCAGGTTTGCTAATGACGGAGTCGGTGTGGGCTGGCAGCTGCTGGGCCATGCAAGTCTCCCAGGGGCTCCAGCAGAGACCATGAACTTGGGCGCGCAGCCAGCGTGGGGACCGGCGGAGGCTCTGCCCACCTCCATCCTCCTGGTAGCCTGGCCCCCAAACTAGGGGGCCCACCAGTCTGCAAAGTGTGACCCTGAAGGGTCCAGATCCCACCCACAACCCACATTCCTGAGGCTGCTTCAGACCACTTTTAATAAAGCTTTGGTTTAACACTAGCAGGGTTTCCCATGAAGGGGTATCCCTTTAAGGGGTTTTCAGTCATTTACACTTTAGTGCGAATGAAGGCCCTGGAGGAGATGGACACTGGCAACCCACTCCAGTATTCCTGCCTGGAGAATCCCAGGGACAGAGGAGCCTGGTGGCCTGCAGTCCATGGGGTCACGAAGAGTCAGACAAGACTGAAGGGGCTTAGTAGGCATGCCTGTGAATGAACGATCTGAGACCAGATTAATTTAGAAAATTAGGAGGTGCGGGCCCAGGGTACCAGGGTTCTGAAGGGGAGGGAAGTACTCGACAAAGTCATTTTAAGTCAGGGCAAGTTCTGCTCCTTCATGGATGACTCTGAGGTTGAGGCTGTTATTGAGGCCAGATCGCAGAGGCTCAAATCCTAGAGTTGCCACGTCTTAGCCATTAACTGGGTGCCTGTTTGCTCAGCTGTAAAAGGAAACTCTTAGCAGCATCCTCTAATGTTGTCGTGAGGATTTAGTAAGTCAGTGCACGTGCGAAGCATCTTGAGAACAGAGTCTGGCACAGAAGCCGTAAGTAGGCACCACATAAGTGCTGCTATTATTATCTACAAAATTCAGGACCGAGACAAGACTGTCCTGGCCTCCTGTTGTCAAGCGTGTGGAGCTCCTGAAGGCAGTCTTTGAGAAAGCTCTCCTGTTTGGAAAGTATCTCTTTGCTTCCCTAAGAAAGACTCCTGGAATGGCAGGAAAGAAGTTCAAAGAAACCCCTGCAGAGGCTACTCAGTGGCCCCAAACCCTCCATCCCTCTTCCTGCAAAGTCCCACTCTGGGTTATTACCAACTTTCTGTCTTGCATGCAAATGCAGTGCCGTGCTAATAAATCAATTCCCAGCCATTAGGAACCTGTAATAATGCCTTTCACTCAGCCTTGCAAGCCTGTTTTCCCCAGTGCCCAATTAACTAATAGCTGGGACTTGGGGCTCCTTCGTCCTGGGTGACTCCTCACGGAACCCCTCCCCCTAGAGTGCTCCCCTGGTCTCCCTGTCAGAACCCGCCTCACAGGGCCAGCCAGGAGATGACTGAGCAATTAGAATGTGGAAAGATGGGGGCTCTATGCTAATGGAGATGAGAGATAAATAAAAACATTTAATTTAATTAACCAAGCAATCAATTATGACTTGAATGCTATGTCCTCCTTGTAAGGTCCTTTCTTAATGTTTCCACTTAAAAAAGTCAATAAATCATCATGTTAATCTATGAGTCTCTCAGTTTGCTCCCTCTCCCCACTTACATATTTGCAAAATAATCATATTCTTCAAGATCGAGTTCTAACTCATTCGGACTCATCTGTCCTACTGAGTGCCAGGCCCTGAGCTACAAATAGGAACCGAGAGCAGTGGTCTCCTAAAGAGACCACTGGGGAGGAGCACCAGGTGAGTTAGGGGTTGGTAAGAAAATACTGGAAGTTCCATTTCTATTTTTTTATATATTTATTTGGCTGTGCTGGGTCTTGGTTGCAGCTTGGGGGATCTGGTTTCCTGACCAGGGAGTCAACCTGTGCCCCCTCCACTGGGAGGGGAGAGTCTTAGCCACTGGACCACCAGAGAAGTCCCCATTTCTATTTATTTTTAAGCATGCCCTCTGTTAATCTCTATTCTTGTGTTTTCTTTATGATGACTGTAATATATGAATGGGCTTCCCAGGTGGCTCAGTGGTAAAAAATTTGCCTGCAATGCAGGAGACACAGGTTCAATCCCTGGATCAAGAAAATCCCCTGGAGAAGAAAACAGCAACCCGTTCCAATACACTTGCCTGAGAAATCTCATGGACAGAGGAGCCTGGTGGGCTACAGTCCGTAGGATCTCAAGGAGTTGGACACAACTTAGCAACGAAAACAACAATGTATGAATACAGAAGTATAGGGGTGTCATTTTTTAATTAATAAATACCCAAATATCGAGGGTACATAACTTAAAAATTTTAATACGTGGGGTACCCAATCAAAAAAGTTTAGAGATGACATGGGTAGAGCGGTGGTTCTCCAGGAGGAAAGTGGGAAGTGGGTGAGAGATTTAGAATGCTCTGGAGAGAACCTTTTCAAGATGGACTTGCCCATCCCCCTGCCAGAAACCATAGGAGTCACAGGAGAACAGGTGGAAACTGCTTGTCATGTTTTAAATCTCCAGGTGGTTTATGCTGATCCTCCACCCTCTCTAGTCCCTGGTGAGACCCGCCCAACCACTGACTTCTGGGAAGCTCTCTTCCACCCCCTCCCCAGCCTGCACTGGACCGTCCTGGGGTGTCCAGGTCTGAGGGTGGGCCCATTGTCAGTTCCTGCAGATGTGGGGGTTTCTACCTGGTGCCTCTTTCCAGAAGGTGTGAGAAGGGGAAGACCAGCATGCTGGCCTCCACACATCACCCTCAGTGAAAGGCGTTAAACACACACGTCATGGGGCAGGACTTCCCAGGTGGCGCTAGTGGTAAAGAACCCACCTGCCAATGCAGGAGACGCGGGTTCGAGCCCTGGGTCGGGAAGATCCCCTGGAGGAGGGCATGGCAACCCTCTCCAGTGTTCCTGCCTGGAGAACCCCGTGGACAGAGGAGCTCGGCGGGCTACAGTCCACAGGCTTGCAAAGAGTGCGACACGACTGAAGCAACTGAGCACACACCCTTGGGGAAGAGCTGGAAGGGGGTTTCTGGGACTTGGTCCCCTGGAGAGTCCCTGAGGACCCACCCCTCCAGACAGAACACAGAGTCCCAGGTTACTCAACGCGCAGCCTCACCACCCTTTCTGCAGACCTTTTCTCCTAACTTTCAGCACCCACTGCCCTCCTGTTGCCTCTCTTGTCCCCGAGGAATTTACACTGAGTAAAAGGCCTGTCCAGAGGGCTGATTTAGGAAAGGAAGACGCTGAGGACGGACAGACGCATGGCTGCGAAGCAAGCCCTCCAACCAGACCTGTCAGTTACGAGGCTGCCCCACCCACACTTGCGCTGCTGTGGCGGTGCTAAGAGGTTCTGACCCAGGCTGGCGGGAGCCGGACACTGAGTCCAGGGCTGCCCACCCAGCGGCCTGCTGGCAACCCTGGAGATGGCCAGACATGAAGAATTCGGCCCATCTGACTCCATGTGTGATGGAGACAGGAAAAAGAAGATGCAAAGCTGGTCAGAAATGAGACACACAGAGAGAAGGCGGTGCCGGGCAGGGTAGACCCTGTGGTCAGAGCCAGCCCAGTGGGCAGCTGGTTCTGAAGCCGCCTCGGCGGGCCTCCACTCCTGATTCTAAGACAGTGCTGCCCCTTGTTCTCCAGGTGGTCTGGGGCATCGGGTCCCTGCAGATGTCAGAGCCAAGGGAAGCCAAACCTTGGGTAATTGTCTGCTTCCCAGGCAGAGCCTCCACGTATGTGGGCAGGGGCGGGGGACACACGTGGGCAAGGCCATCTCTTGTCCCCCTGTCTCCACACCCACCTCCATTTCAGGTTGAAAGGACCTTTCCACTCCCAGGTCAGCCCTGGGGGCTCACAGCAGCAAGGTTCTCCCGCTGCAAATATTGACTTGGAAGGAGACTGGAATGAGGCTCGCATTTCGCCCCCTGGGGTTGGCCGAGACCAGGCCCTCCCTGGAGGTAGGTAGCCCAAAGGCGAGATGAGTTTCTTTCCGTGGCAGCTTGAGACCTTGGGGTCTTATCTCTCCTTCACAAGGTCTCTTCTAGAAGGACATTCGATCTGTTGGGTTAGAGGTCCCCCTGCCCCAGTCATCTGCCTTCTCACCAGAGGATCGGGAGCGGGCAGCCACGCATTGCAGCCGGTTCAGTCTCCTCTGGTGAAGCAGAAGTGAAGTGAAATCGCTCAGTCGTGTCTGACTCTGCTTCTTTGCGACCCCATGGGCTGCAGCCTAGCAGGCTCCTCCGTCTGTGGGATTCTCCAGGCAACAGTACTGGAGTGGGTTGCTATTTCCTCTTCAGGGGATCTTCCCGGCCCAGGGATCGAACCGCGGTCTCCCGCATTGTAGGCAGACGCTTTACCGTCTGAGCCACCAGGGAAGTCGAAGGTCTGTTCTGAAGAGGGAACGAGGGTATGAATGGGGCTGTGTTGTTGCCCAGGATAATGGCCAGGACCCCAGGTGAGGGCAAGAAAGGCCAGCCACGGTCAGACATAAGAGGTCATAGCAGGAGGGCCTGAGGACAGGGGCACCGACCTGAAGGACACTGCGGTGGACAGAGGGTGCTTCTGTGCCCCGAAGAGGACAGAAGAAAACTCCAAGAGAACCACTTGGAGATGGTGGTTAGATTAGAGACGCCCAAAAGAGGAAAGACTGGCATCTCATCCCCCTGCTGGCCAGTGACAGAGCTGGAGAACTGATAGGAGTGGAGGGTGATGAGAAACTCTTCAGAGAACGTTCTGGAAGCCTAGACGCAGAGTGCAGTGGCACTTCGGCCCCCCTCCTCCATCCATGGGGACCACAGAGAAGGTGCTTGGTATGTGTTCCTTTACATTTGTGAGCAGAGGTACTAGCTCAGCATCCCAGGACTGCCGTTACAAAGAACCACAAACAGGGCAGCATGCAACAGCAGGTATTCATTGTCTCTTGGTTCTGGAGATTTTAAGTCTGAAATCAAGGTGTGGGCAGCACCGTGCTCCCACTGAAACCTGCAGGGGAGAATCCCTCCTTGCCTCGCCCTGGCTTCTTTTGATTTGCCAGCAAGCCTTTGAGTTCCTTGGCTTATAGCTGCAACACTTGCATCTCTGCCTCCATCATCTACGGTGCCCTCCCTGTGTGTGTGTGCCTTCATCTAGTCTGCTTACAAGGACATCAGTCATCAGATTAGGGGTCCACCAACCTCCAGACCTCTTCTTAACCAATTATATCCGCAGTGACCCTGTTTCCAAATATGGAACATTCTGGGGTACTAGAGTTTAAGGCTCAACATATCTTTTATGAGGGGGACAAAATTTCACCACCAGCTGTTACTGTTATGAACCATTTCTAGACCAGAGATTTCTGAAGGTGGGAGGCTCACTGGATTGGCCAGCTGAACGAGAAGACTCTATATATAGCACAGAAGAGTGGTCCCCAACCTTTTTGGCATCAGGGACTGATTTCATGGAAGACAGTTTTTCCACAGACCAGGGATGGGGATGGTTTCGGGATGATTCAGGTGTATTACATTTATCGGGTGCTTTATTTCTATTATTATTACATCAGCTCCATCTCAGATCATCAAGCAAGGGATCACTGGCACCAGTTCAGTTCAGTTCAGTCACTCAGTCGTGTCCAACTCTGTGACCCTATGGACTGCAGCACGCCAGGCCTCCCTGTCTGTCACCAACTCCTGGAGCTTGCTCAGACACATGTCCATAGAGTCAGGGATGCCATCCAACCATCTCATCCTCTGTCATCCACTTCTCCTCCTGCCTTCAGTCTTTCCCAGGATCAAGGTCTTTTCTAATGGGTCCGCTGTTTGCATCAAGTGGCCAAAGTTTTGGAGCTTCAGCTTCAGCATCAGTCCTTCCAATGAATATTCAGGACTGATATCCTTTAGGATGGACTGGTTGAATCTCCTTGCTGTCCAAGGGACTCTCAAGAGTCTTCTCCAAACCACAGTTCAAAAGCATCAATTCTTTGGTGCTCAGTTTTCTTTATGGTCCAACTCTCACATCCATATATAACTACTGGAAAAACTAGACAGACCTTTTTCAGTAAAGTAATGTCTCTGCTTTTTAATATGCTGTCTAGGTTTGTCACTGCGTTTCTTCCAAGGAGCGAGTGTCTTTTAATTTCATGGCTGCAGTCACCATCTGCAGTGATTTTGGAGCCCAAGAAAATAAAGTCTCTCACTATTTCTATTGTTTCCCCATCTATTTGCCATGAAGTGATGGGACCAGATGCCATGATCTTTGTTTTTGAATGTTGAGTTTTAAGACAGCTTTTTCACTCTCCTTTTTCACTTTCAAGAGGCTCTTTAGTTCTTCTTTGCTTTCTGCCATAAGGGTGGTGTCATCTGCGTATCTGAGGTTATTGATATTTCTCCCTGCAGTCTTGACTCCAGCTTGTGCTTCATCCAGTCTGGCATTTCCCATGATGTACTCTGCATATAAGTTATATAAGCAGGGTGACAATATACAGCCTTGACAAACTCTTTCCCAGTTTGGAACCAGTCTATCGTTCCATGTCTGGTACTAACTGTTGCTTCCTGATCTGCACACAGATTTCTCAGGAGAAACGGCATGAGCTATGCCCCTGGCATAGAGCACCTAAAAGGAAGGCAGGTAACACCCATCCATTCCAGTGCTCAGTGATTGCCAGAGGATACAGTGACAACCCCAGGGACTCCTGTGGTTGGGTGTCAAGGAGTCTGTGGTTAGCAGGCAGGCCCCAGGGCGAAGCTGAACATCACCCCCAGGAAAGCCAGTCTGGAACCTCCCCACTTGACACGGGGTTGGTCAGGTAATGTAACCTCTGCCTCCTCCACCCTGCCTTCCTGCCCCTCAGCCCCTTCTAGGAGAAAGAAAAGGAGAAAGGGTCTCAGAAACGCATTACACCCTCTTCCTGCTCTCTAAGCAGTCGTGAACCAACACTCTGGCCAGCCCAGGAGGAGGAAGGGGACAGTATCATATTGTGCTTAAGACTGAAGTCTTAAATGCTGGAAAGAGACGGGGCAAATGAGTCAAAGTAACAGGAAAGTCAGCACCCAGCCACGAAGTCATTAAGGAGTGCACTCGCCAGTGGGGTGGAACAGCTACACTTATAAATACAGGTAGTGATTGGGAAGAAATCATGCCATTTCAAGATCACACTCCAACCAATTGAGATTCCTCCATCTGCTAGCTGCAGTGAGTGCCTCTGAAGCTGATTTATGAAAGTATCACATGCAGGCTGCTGCCCTCGCCAAATAGACGGTACCCTTCATCATGCGCTTGGGCCCTGAGCTCAGACAGCCGTCTTCCTGTAACTGAGGAAGACGTCTTCCTGCCCAGGTAAGAACAGGTCCCAGCCCTCAGCACTCCAACACGAGACACCGAGCCACACTGGAGCAGCACAAAGAAGTCTTTGTCAGTCTCCATCCTCAGAGGATCTCAGCACTCCTCCCATCTGATTGCAAGTGTCAGAAATCAAGGAACTTTCTTCAGGGCGGTATGGCTAAGTAAGGGCTGTCTGGAATCCAGGAAGCCAACTCCATGATGTATTTTGAAGAATCAAGTTTATTGAGTGACACAGACCAAGGAGAAAAATGCTATAGGCAAAGGACTTCTTGAGCTGGTTACTGCTCCAGGGCAAGGCGTGAAGAAAAAGCATGCTGATCGATGCTGCACTATGCAAAAAAGTGGCAAGAAGGATCAGGATAAACTTGCTCACTGCTAACAGTCAACAACAGCAAAAAAAGAGCAGGCGTATGGAGCCAAACAGGACTTCCCCAGAGGCTCAGACGGTAAAGCGTCTGCCTACCATGCGGGAGACCCGGATTCAATCCCTGGGTTGGGAAGATCTCCTGGAGAAGGAAATGGCAACCCACTCCAGTATTCTTGCCTGGAGAATCCCATGGATGGTGGAACCTGGTAGGCTACAGTCCATGGGGTCACAAAGAGTCGGACACGACTGAGCAACTTCACTTTCGTGGGGCCAAACAATTCAATTAGAATATATCCATCAAATACTAATCAAGAACCCACTAGTGTAGACACAGTGTTAGGCACGTGTGTGTGCCCATAGTCGATTTGTTCGTGTCCGACTTTGCAACGCCATAGACTGTAGCCCACCAGGCTGGAACTTCTATTAGGTAATATAATACATAGAAATGTTTTACTTTATCCCCCATGTCTCTTAACATCTCTAATACTTTATACCTCTTTAAATTTTTACAATAAATTCTGGGCAATTTCTGAAAGCTTTCAGTTTGCTTATTTTTTTGTATGTCATTTTGCTTTTTCAAACAATTATTATATTTTTGCTTCAGTGCCCATATTTTCATTTAATATGCCCACTATCTTTTCACTATCTTTCTCTTTTCTAGCATTTTTATTACTTCATTAACATCTTTAATCCTTTGAAGCATCTATTTTTAAGAATTCACGTGCTGTGCTTAGTCGCTCAGTCGTATCTGACTCTTTGTGACCCCATGGACTGCAGCCCACCAGGCTTCTCTGTCCACTGGGATTCTCCAGGCAAGAATACCAGAGTGGGTAGCCTATCCCTTCTCTAGGAGATCTTCCCAACCCAGAAATCAAACCGGGATCTTCAGATAAATCCTTATAAGGGCCTGTGGATACACTGGCCCTGCCATAGGCATTTAAATTCTGTACCAGATTCTGTACCAGCTGAGCTACCAGGGAAGCCCTTTAAGAATTCATATCTCTTACATTTTCCAAAATTCTTAGTCATATCCATAGACACATGTTCGTTATGGATTGTTTCTGTGTGAGTTTTAAATTTCTTGAGCCCATATTCCACAGAACTCCATCTGTGAGAATCCTGGGTCAGGGTGTGTCCTTCCAGTGGGATTTTGTGTTTGTTTTTGCCAGTCTCCCAGGAGGTATCATCATCCTTGGGCCATTTGTATGTTAATGTCTTAGCCTGAGGATTCCTGGACCACCCAGATAGTATAAATTAGAACCAAACTCGGGCAAGGTACAGGCTGTGACTACAGATTCTCAGGGGGTACTCTTTCTCATCCAGACCCAAGCCAAAGAAGACAAGTATCTTTGCTGGCTCCTTCTGCTTATGAGTGGACTTTTGTTTTTAGTCCATTATTTTACTGAGCATGTTGCCCATAAATGACTCTAGTTTTAGGCAAGAGTCTCATTTGCAACCCCTCTGCTTGATGCAGGTCCAAGGCTTTGTCTCTGAGGAGGTTCAGACCAAACTCCTATCCATTACCAGGTCTCAGAACAAGCTGGCCTCCTCTCAGGACTGCTGTGTCTTGATCACATTATTTTGTTGTTGTTTACTCACTAAGTTATGTCTGACTCTTCTGTGACCCCATGGACTGTAGCCCAGCAGAGTCCTTTGTCCATGGGATTTTCCAGGCAAGAATACTAGAGTGAGTTGTCATTTCCTTCTCCAGGAGATCTTCCTGACCCAGGGATCAAATCTGTGTTTTCTGCATTGCAGACAGATTCTTTACCTCTGAGCCACCGGGGAAGCCCATACTTACCAGTCTGGTTTTCTATTTGCTCTACATTTCTGGCCTTGGGGATTTCTTTTACTTTTCTATAAGCTCAACTGTGTATTGAAAAGAGTACTTGTTCTATCATAGCCAAGATTTTTAGGTGTTTTGTAGCAAAAGAGTTCCCCAAATTATACTGGTTCATCGTATCTACAAATTAAAGTCTGAACTTCCTCATAGTTATTATCTTCTCATAGTTTGCTGAGTCAGACACTTTATTACTCCAGATTAATAATTTCATTGCCTCTGCAGGCAATATGTCAGCCTCAGCTCCTCTTGTCAAACACCTGTCCTCGCCACCTGTCTTAATTCAAATTCCTGGGAATAGTTACTGGTTTGGGCCAGTCCACTGGGCCATGGGCAGCCCATGAGTCAACTGCTTTTGAGTCAGGTCCAGTCAGATGCAGCTGGAGGAGGGGAGGGATCCCATGGTGTAAAAGATCATAGTCTAACGCTCCCTCAAGTCAGATAAATCCTTATAAGGGCCTGTGGATACACTGGCCCTGCCATAGGCATTTTGAACCCCATCCTCTGCCCAGCACTGTCAGAAAAAGATCCCTTCATCATCCAAGAAGCATTTTGCCCATGAACAAGCAAATAAATGAACAAATAGTTAAGATGTCCAATAGAACAAATAGCTAGCCCATAGTCAGTAGTGCCAATTGTGATGGTTAATATAGTTTTGATTGAAAAGGCAGCCTCTAATGGCCTCTGGTCAACATTTTTTGTCGACGATTTAGACACTGAGATCAAAGTCGGTTTATAAATTTGACGCATGAGACAAAGTTGAAAGGGACAGATAACACATTCCAGAAACAAAGTTCAAATGGTTTTGGCTGATTAGAATAAACAAGATTAAATTTAATAAGGATTAGGTAAAGCCCTGAAGTTAGGTCCAAAATACCAATGGGGAAGCACAGGATTGCTGGCTTGGCATCAATTCACAGACAGAGGACCTGGGGGTCTGAATGACCGTAATTTCAACCTAAGCCTGGTTGGTCCTACTCAGGTCCCACCCAAGTCCTCCTAGCCTTGGCAAGACATACAAGACCCACAGAAAAGAGCTCCCCAGCAGTCACCCAGCATCCATGGGCTTAGATGCTAGCTTGCCTCATCAATCCTACCGTTACTCTGACTTCTGCCCATTCTTTGTATTCCCCAACTTACTCCCTCTCATTTTATGCACAGCTTTGTTGCCTGGACCCTTCTTTCACATCTCTGCTCCTTAGTCATTGCACTTGGAGCCTTTTGTGTCTCTGAAATCCACCTCACACTAGGACCTTGGAAGAAATTCAGGACACATTTCTCCTGGAGAAGAGGCCATGGAAAGCATTCGGGCATCTCTGAATGGAAGCAGGAGCAGACATGTTCTGTGTTGCTCCAGGCAGAAGGGAGAGTCACATGGATCAGATATCTGTTCAATATCAGGCTTTCATGTTTTAATTAGTATGTGTGAGCTTACTCCATGCAAGGTGATAGGTGCCTTGAGCCATCCAAAGGAAAGACTTTGCAACAGTGTTGGAGGGAGATCCTTGACCCTTTATCAGGAAGACTGCAGAGTCGATTCCTGCCCTGGAGAAGAGGTCTAGATTCTGACCTAAAAAGGCCCCCATCTGATGGCAAAATTCTGGTTCTATCATACTATTTTCAAGCCAGGCCAACTTGCTCAGAAAAGCACTGACAAGAACTAATCTTTTGAATGCAGAAAGAGTGGCAGTCCGCAGCTTGTCACACCAAAAGAATCAGAATGGCCTGCAAGAGCACCTGCAAACACTTCTCTACCAATGCACTTTGCTTCTGGCCCTTTAAGTTAGCCCAACCCATCCCCAAGCTGCACCTGCAGAAGATAAAGCCTGCCTGAAAATAGCCATGGGTGTTCAGAGCAATTTCCCAGAACTTCCACTCTCTGATTTGGCTCGAATTCCATCTCACCCTCCTCCAAGCTCTTGGCTCAGACTCACCTCAGTTATCTGAACCTTGGCTTTACTTATTCTATAGACCAGAGAGATTTTCGGACTTTAGCACCAGAATCACCAAAAGAACTTGTTAAAACATGATTCCTGTCTCTATCCCCAGAGTTTCAAATTAAATAGGTCTGGGATGGGCCCAAGAATTCACATGTCTAACATGTTCTCAGGGAACACTGATGCTGCTGGTCCAGGGACCACACTTTGGGAATCTCTGCTCTAGCCTGGGGCACAGCTCTTGCCTCTGCAGGAACTCCCCAGGCTAACTCAACCCCCACGAGATCCTACCTCTGCCCCCTAAGCTGCTGTAGCCCCAGCCACCCCTTGGGTACCGCTAGCATCTTTGGATGCTATTGACAAAGAAAGCCTAAAATCCCCCAGATCACTTCCCCAAAACCCAGGCTTTCTTGATCTCTTTAAATGCAAGTGCTTCAGAAGGTATTTTGCCATGAAAGTGAAAGTTGCTCAGTTGAGTCCAACTCTTTGTGACCCCAAGTGCTATACAGTCCATGGAATTCTCCGGGCCAGAATACTAAAGTGGGTAGCCTTTCCCTTCTCCAGGAGATCTTCCTGACCCAGGGATCGAACCCAGGTCTCCCACATTGCAGGTGGATTCTTTACCAGCTGAGCCACAAGGGAAGCTCATTTTGCCATAGTTTTATAGAAATAATTCATCACCGATCCTCTGGGAATGGTGTTCTTTCCTTAAGAGAGTATTTGAGAAAGCCATCACTCCTCCAAGTCTTCCTAAATCAGGTGAGACCCGGCTGGTAGCCTTCTAGGTGCAGAACTGGAGGGCTGGAGCAAACAGCTGAAAGTAGACAGTAAGGGCCATTTATTATTTCTTTAAAAAAGAAACTCTGCATGTTTTGTTTGTTTTTAATTTATTTATTTGAATCAGCTGTGGCACATGTGCTCTTCTGTCCTTATTGCAACATATGAACCCTTAGTTGTGGCATGTAGAATCTAGTTCCCTGACTAGGGATCAAACCCCGGCCCCCCACCTTGGAAGCATGGAGTCTTAGCCACTGGACCACCTGGGAAGTGCCAGTAAGTTCCAATTATTAAAGCAAACTCTAACTTAACTTTCATTTTGGGCCAGGCTCTGTCATAAGCACTTTGCATGTATTCGTTATTCCATTCCTCATAGCAAACCCGTAATCCTCCTTATTGTTATCCTCCTTTCACTGATGAGACAACCAAGCACAGAGTGGTCAGGTAACTTGCTGTAGGTCACACAGCTAGACCCTGACAGAGCCAGGATCAACCCCAAGAGTGCGAGCTCCAGAGTCTTGCACTCTGGACTGCACTGCAAACCTGGAGTGACTTGCAGACTCTGAAATCTATGTTCTTGGGGTCAGGCTCCTTTTTATACAGAAACGTGAACCCGAGTTGCACACCGATTTTCAGGTCTTCTACTACTTCCTCATCATCTTCATTCACACTGA
The DNA here is from genome assembly GCF_014754425.2 of Oryx dammah. Lineage (NCBI taxonomy): Eukaryota > Metazoa > Chordata > Mammalia > Artiodactyla > Bovidae > Oryx > Oryx dammah. Next base: position 32,397,996 of record NW_024070191.1, on the reverse strand, counting down.
GACTTGTTCCCATATAAAGGAATAAATAATTTGGGAACACGTCATTTGTAACAAGTAATAAGAGAACACGTAATTTGAAGAGTCAGCAGAGATTTGGGAGAGCCAATGGGGAGGACCTAAGACCATTCCAGGCGTACCCAGCTGACCATGAACATATACCTGACTTTAATTAGTATCTTGAATGTTTTGCAATGACTTAATTGAGGTGGGAACCCTGGGGACATAGAGTTCTTGAGGGCTGTCTGAGACAGTAGGCATCCCTGGAAGTCAAGGTAGGTCTGAGCCACTATTTTTAAAAGATTTTTGCGTAAGTGTGGACCATCTTTAAAGTCTTTATTGAATTTGTTACAATATTGCTTGTTTTATGTTTTGGTTTTTTGGGCCATGAGGCATGTGGGATCTTAGTTCCCCAGCCAGGGATGAAACTTGCACCCCCTGCATTGGAAGGTGATGTCTTAACCACTGGACCACCAGGAAAGTTCCTGAGCCACTTTTAAGTTTTGGAGGTATTTCCTAAAGAGGGGCTTATTACAAATGATTGCATCAAGGAAACAGACACCTTTAATATAAGAAATACATAGTGCAATAGCCTGGTAAAATTCACAAGATGACTGATTCCAGGATCTATTGGAATGGGTGTGAATTCTGTGTGCCCTGGGCATGCGGTGGGGTAACAATCTGCCATCGAAGGGTGCTCTGAGGGGTACCTGTCCTGTCGGGTAGCTCAGTGCCTGTGTGTGAAGCCTCGTGCAGAAAACATCTACACGCACTGCTGGGGTCACCCCTCCTGCCCAACAGCCATCCCTCCCCCGGGGCTAGTCCCAGCTCCCTGCAGATGCTGAGACTCCGGGTCTCCTGGAGTCTGGACCAGCCTGTCCCAACAGCTCTTTCCGCCCTCTGTGCTCTGTCTTTAGACCTTCCCCCTTCCTACCTCTCTACTGAATTTCTCCCATCTAATGCTGCCCGAAAACGGAAAATGCATGATGTCCTGGCCAAATACCAACATTTTAATCAGCGTCTAATGGTTCCTTTGCTTTTAAAGATCCTTTGTCTTGAATCCAAGAACATGTTTCTAGACCTGTTTATTATTTCCACCTCTGGCTGTGAACTTGACTAAATAGAATCTGGTCCACCTCTTTATTGGAACAGAAGGGGCACTGTTTTCAGTTCACCTCCCCAGCCTTTCAGAGGGGCTTACACACAGACCCTGTTCCCACCCAATATCTGCTTCCAAGCAAACTACAGCTGGACCAACAGCTAAATTTTTTCCAGGAGTAGGGGTGTCTCAGCAAACTGATAGGATTGATGGACAAAATGTAGGCTGCCCAGGCAAATTTGAATTTCAGATAAACAATGAATACTTTCATGGTATAAGTGTACCCCAGGCAATACTGAGGACATAGTATAAGTAACACAAAATATAAGTTAGTTTAAAGGTATTTGCCATTTATCTGAAATTCAAATTTAATTGGGAATGCTGTATTTTTATTTGCTAAATTTGGCAACACTAAGGATAGATCAGATAAAATCCAGTTAAATAAGAGTCCTAGTATGGAAGCAACCTATATGTCTATCAACACAGGAGTGCATAAAGATATGGTGCATGTATACAATGAAATATTATTCAGCCATTAAAAAGAATGAAATAATGCCATTTGCAGCAACATGGATGGACCTAGACAGTGTCACACTGAGTGAAATAAGTCAGATAGATAAGGTGAACAAGCGTATGACATTCATTATATGTGAAATCTGAAAAGAAATGATCCCATGAAAAAACAAGAAAGTTCCTGGTTAAAGTATTTTAAAATTGAGAAAACAGATGTGGTACATATATAAAATAGAGTATTACTCAGCCACAAAAAGGAATGAAATTGTGCCATTTGCAGGAATGTGGATGGACCTAGAGACTGTCTTACAGGATGCTGTAAATCAGAAAGTGAAAAATATCATATTTTAATGCATATATGTGGAATCTAGAAAAATCATACAGAGGATCCTGCTGGCAAAGCACAGAGACAGACAGAGAGAAGAAAAGTATGGACGGCAAGGGGAGGGGTGAGGACGGGATGAATTGGGAGACTGGCATTCACTTGTATGAACTACCATCCCATTCCTGACAAGCCAGCCTTTGGGGCTTCCCAGGTGGCGTTAGTGGTAAAGAACCCGCCTGCCAATGCAGGAGACATGGGTTTGATTCCTGGGTTGGGAAGATCCCCTAGAGGAGGATATGGAAACCCACTCCAGTATTCTTGTCTGGAGCATCCCATGGACAGACGAGCCTGCCCAGCTATAGTTCATGTGGTTGCAAAAAGTCAGACGTGACTGAAGAGACTTGGCATGCCCGCATTGCATGTAAATTACACTGCGATAAAGCTGATGAAAAAGGAAAAAACACTGAAAAGATTTTCATAAGTTTTGGGCTTCCCAGGTGGTGCTAGCAGTAAAGAACCTGTGTGCTGATGCAGGAGACACAAGAGACGCAAGTTCCATCCCCGGGTCGGGAAGATTCCCTGCAGGAGGGCACAGCAACCCACTCTAGCATTCTTACCTGGAGAATCCCATAGACAGAGGAACCTAGCTGGCTACAGCCCATGAGGTCACAAAAGACCTGGAGAAGATTTAGCAACTTTCCTAAACAACAACTTTCCTAAAAAGCAAAGGAAGATAAAGGAGATTGATGCCTTTTTTCTAGCCCCAGGACTGATCACTGCATGATTTGGGGGAACACCTTTTACAGCAACCCCACCTCATCCACAGTGCCTCAGTTTCATCCTAGATGCAAAACGAATTTCTCCTGGATCCTGAAATCATCTTGAGGTCTTCAGAAGAAGAGGGGTGGGAAACAGTCAAGGAAGCCTTCTATCATCTCAATAACCAGCAACAGTGAGATGGCCCCATCCCTTAGATGAAAGGGGAAGAAAACAGTCTCCTTAGAAAACATTTTTGAATTAAAAAATTTTATCAGAAACATTCACAGAAGGATTTTAGTCAGATGATGCAATAATTTTACAGCGATCATAACCATACTTTTGAAAGCCAGGGCTGATTACCAGGTGTATTAGAAATGGCCTTGGGGGAAACCTCTGTGCATATATTCCTTTTTTAGTTTCATTTCAAAGACAACTTAGAAGGGAAAAAGAGTGTCTGAAGCAGTAGAGTAGCAGTCATTTGCACCTGGACAGCCTATGTGTCATCTCAGAGTCTGGAGCACTCTCTGCACCTGTGGGAGCGCCCATGTGTGCCCAGGAGGCCCTGGGAGCTGGACAGAGGGGCGTGGCAGAGAGACAAGGTGCCTCTGCCAAGGTCACTGGGAAATACAGGTGGACTTGAGGGCTCCGCTCCCACCTGATTACAATCATGCAGCCTCTCGGCTTTGAACGGAGCACAGCCTTTGGGAGGTCCCTCCGAGCTTCCAGACTGCAACCTCTGCAGCTGAAGGGAAGCTGATGAGGCCCCAGCCAAGTTTCCTGAGCTCTTGCTACACAAATGGCACCAGTAGGCCTCCTGGGGGAGAATGAAGGTGGACATGATTCAGATCCTCCAACAAAGGTGAGGTTAACTCACAGAGACAAGTCTTTGGGAAGAGATGAGACCTGCCAACGAGGAAGCAGGCAGTGTTCAGACCTTTCCCTTGGCCTCCAAACCTAGGTGGGAGTAGACATGTTGTTGTTTAGTCGCTAAGTCTTGTTCGACTCTTTTGCGACCCATGGACTGGAGCCCACCAGGCTCCTCTGTCCCTTGGGATTCTCCAGACTGGAGTCCTGGAGTGGGTTGCCATTCCCTTCTCCAGGGGATCTTCCCTTGGCAGGCAGATTCCTTACCACTGTTGAGCCACCAGGGAAACCCTGGGTATAGACGTAGACGTGGAGTATTTCACAATGTCATCCTGCCCATCCTATATCCTATCCGACTGGAGAACCCCTGCCTCTTCCCCATGACATGCAAAGCCAGCTCAACACTGGCTTTGAGCGTTGAGCGTTGGCCTCCAAGCTGTTGGCTGAAAACTAGACCCTTGCGGTCTCCTCCAAGAAATCCAGAAGGGACTTTGGATGGCGTGTTCCCATTCTGTTTGTGTTTTGCTGGTTTCCCGCCCCACCCGGTCCTCTTTTCCGCTCCCTCTTTCCTTCTTTCCCTTCTCACAGAAGAAAAACACCACACTTAGACCTCAAGACAAGGAGAGCAGAGAAGCTTCTGGATTCTCACCCCACTTCCCTGAGCAGTTGGGGAAACCATGGTTCATGTTAGAGCTGAGCCAGGGCCTGTGCCCCAAGGAGGGTCCATCTGACCAGGGCAGGACCCCAGGGTGGACCTGTTTGTCCCCATCCTCTGAGTGATCTGGAATAAAGGATGAGGCAAAGGTCAGCAGAAGGCAGTGACCAGGGGGACCCACCAATCACCCACCACCGCAGTGTGGTCAGTGGCCAGCCTGGATTCTCTAGAACAGTTCCAGTTTCAAATACCCCATTGACCCCATGAACCATCCAAATGGCCTGGAAATTATACCATTTCAGTGTCCAAACTACAGTTTCAAGACTGCCCCCTCGGTTTGGAATGGGTACAAAAATCTCTCATCGCCCAAATGTCCCGGCTGGGTTTTAGAAACTGTGATCACTGCGGCTCGAGACTGATGGGGAAGGGGGTGAGCTGGGTCCTCAAGCTGTCTCCCCGTCCCCTGTCATCTGTGCTCTCCTTCCACTCACAACTGCCTGCTGCCCATCCCCTCCCGCCTCCTGCTGGCCTCCCCTTAAAGGAAAACAGCCCCAGGAGGGATCTGGCAAGAGCACGTGGAACCCAAGTATCTGAAGAGGATGGTAGGCTCTTCACAAGAGCTGGTGTCTTAGGACTAAGGGCGTGTTCAGTCACTCAGTCGTGTCCTACTCATTTTTGACCCCCCAGACTGTAAGCTGCCAGGCTCCTCCGTCCATGGGGGTCTCCAGGCAAGAGTCCTGGAGTGGGTTGCCATTCTCTTCTCCAGGGGATCTTCCAGACCCGGGGATCAAACCCTCGTCTCCTGCATTGGCAGGTGGATTCTTTACTGCTGAGTCACCTGGGAAGCCCCTTGAAACCAAAGGTCAACTCCTAATAAGGAATTAGGGGCTTAAGCAAGGTAATATGAGGGAAGGGAGAGAGGGAGACCCCTGGAGCCCCTTGAAGCTAAGTGGCTGCTCTCCTGCTTCTAAAGGGGACGGAGGAAACCACAGCTGCCATGGTCGAAGGAGAGAGCAGGTATCAGGTAGGTCTGAGCATCCTTCACTGAGTGGTCACACTCACTTCCGGATGCAGGACCACGAGGCAGGAATACGTACTGTGATGGCCGGACCCGAGGATCACTGGCTGCTGGCTACAAGCCTGAAGGGGACTCCTATATATTTTGCTGCACTTCTACCCCAGGGAAAAGGAGAAATTTGTCCACCAGAAAGCTGCACAGTGGCTGATATCAACAGGAAGTACTCGGTCCCTTGGGGCGCCGAACTACCCGCCGTGATGGTCTCTATGTCACCGCAGTCGCAGTCGCCAGGGACGTGGATCCCCGCCAGCCTGAGACAGTGGAAGCAGAGTGTGCTGTAGCTCGTCATAGGACTCCCACCCAGAACTCTGTCCCCCTCGGTCGGGGGAGTCTTGCAGGGATCCACCTAAAAGGTGCACCCCAGGCTGCCCAGGGCTGGAGGTCTAGGTCTTGAGCAGTTCCCTCCCACCCCGTGCTCGCTTCTCTTCACTCCCTGATGACAACTGTCTCCCTTCTGCTCTGCCTCCCGCAGCCTCAGTGAGGGTCTGCCTGCTGCCTTCCTAATTGCCTGTTTTCTTTCATTCTCTCCTCTCTTTGTTCTCTGTATGGCAGAAGATAAGTCAACTTCAGCCCTAAAATCCATCCTCTGGTTTAAAAAAAGGATGCATGACCATCTTGGAAGAAAGTCTCCATAGAAGGCTGTCTCACCCTCGGTTTTTTCTCTCCAGCTTGTCCTCCTATGGGCTGATATTTTCACACTTAGAAATTAATTTCTTTGACTTTGTTAAAATATGAATAAGTGGAGAAAGGGAACAGCTATTTGTGTTTCAGAGCAAATGTACTTATTCCGCAAGGAAACTTTGATAGAGAAAGAAAGAATCTGAGAATTCCTTTGATAGGGAGATGCAGAATTGGAAAATAAAGGAGCTGGGAACAGTTAAGAGAGGCCCCAGAGAAAGAGGGAACAACTGGATAACAGAGAGATGGAAAGGGGCCCAAGGCACACTTTTCCTGTTTCAGAGCTTTGCACTTGCCAAGCGAGTCTGAGCCAGGTCTCAGATCAACAAGGGGAAAGGGGAGGGGTATAATGGCACCAGTTCAGGCCTTAGCCACAAAGGCCTCCTTTAGGCCAGGGACTGTGTTCAGTTCAGCTCAGTTCAGTCCCTCAGTCATGTCCAACTCTTTGCGACCCCATGGACTGCAGGGCCTCCCTGTCCATCACCAACTCCCGGAATTTACCCATACTCATGTCCATTGAGTCGGTGATGCCATCCAACCATCTCATCCTCTGTCATCCCCTTCTCCTCCCACCTTCAATCTTTCCCAGCATCAGGGTCTTTTCCAATGAGTCCGTTCTTCGAATCAAGTGGCCAAAGTATTGGAGTTTCAGCTTTCAGCGTCAGTCCTTCCAATGAATATTCAGGACTGATTTCCTTTAGGATGGACTGGCTGGATCTCCTTGCTGTCCAAGGGACTCTCAAGAGTCTTCTCCAGCACTACAGTTCAAAAGCATCAATTCTTCCGTGCTCAGCTTTCTTTATAGTCCAACTCTCACATCCATACATGACTACTGGAAAAACCATAGTCTTGACTAGGCGGACCTTTGTTGGCAAAGTAATGTCTCTGCTTTTTAATATGCTGTCTAGATTGACTATGTAGACACCAGCAATGCAAAGACCCAGCTCCTGCCCTCAAGAAGCTCACAGACTCATGGGACAAGGGCATCAACATTTGAGAGTGCTTCAGCTGAGCGATGTACACAGGGGAGGGGCCTGGGGAACAGGGAGGATCTGGCTCATAGGCTATTAACAGACAAGTAAGAAGGAATCTAACAGCAGAGGGAAAGGAATATGTGGCAGAGGGAGCAGCCTAAGCAAAGTCTCATGGACAGGACTTCCGTGGTGTCCAGTGGCTAAGACTCCACACTCCCAATGCAGGGGGCATGGTTTGAATCCCTGGTTGAGGAACTAAGATCCCACATGCTGTCAAAAAAGCAGAGTTCTGTGTGTTTGGAATATAGAATCCTTAAGGTGATGGGAGATGGGGCCGGAAAAGTGCTCGGCCATCAGAGCAACAAAGGGCATGCCCATATGCATAAGCTTTCTTAGAAAAGCAATGAGAGGAGCTCTTGGTGGGTTTTAAGCAGGGGCCTCTAGAGGGTGGGAGGGAGACTCCAGACGGAGGGGATATATGTACACATATAGCTGATTCACTTTGTTGTACGGCAGACGCTAACACAACGTTGTAAAGCAACTATGCTCCAATAATAAAATAAAAATAATAAATAAATAAAATAAAAGCAGGGGCCTACAAGGGCAGTTTGTTTCTGGACGATCATCTGAAAGCAAGCAGATGATGGAGAAGGAAATGAGACCAGAGACAGAGAGAGGCCATTCGGGGGGTGCTGGTAATAGGGGGAGAGCAAGAACTGGCCCAAAGCAGGGGCAGAGGGCCTGGAGGAAGATTGGAAGCAGCATCTATGAGACCTGGGAGCGACACAAGGACAGAGGGATTGTAAGAAGATAACAAAACAATGCCTGGATTTCTGGCAGGGCCACTGGTGAATGGTTAACTATCTACCGAGAAAGGACTGCAGGGGAGTCATCCAGGGCGGAGGTCCGATTGTCTGGATATAAGTATAGCCTCGCTAGGTCAACATTCTATTTGAAAATCCCTTCAATTATCCATAAAGTCCAGTTGCTTTGGTTGAATTAGATGAAGTTCCAAGACCTTGCTCACATGGTCATTAAATCCCAGAACTATACTCAGCATAGAGCTACAGCTCATGGCATGAGAAACACAAGGAACCTGCCTCTCTATGGAATAGAAGAGTCACGTCCTCACCATGAGGTTGTCAGCCATGGATAGGATGGCTGGTAGGTACCCCACATGCCATTTAAGTCAGAGTTTCTCAACCAAGGCTGAGCATTGGATCTACAGGGGGACGTTTGAGATGATGGCTGAGTCTCACACGCAGAGGTTCTGACTTAACGCTCTGGAGCACAGCCGGGGATCTGAATTATCCAAAGCTCCTGGGAAACTCTAAAGTGCAGACACAATTGAGAGTCTCTGATTTAGATTGTTCTCTCTCCTTCCCAGTGTATTTGAATTCCCCTTCCCTAGAAGCTCAAACAGTAAAGAATCTGCCCACAATGTGGGAGACCAGGGTTTGATCCCTGAGTTGGGAAGATCCCCTGGAGAAGGAAATGGCAACCTGCTCCAGTATTCTTGCCGGGAGAATTCCATGGACAGAGGAGCCTGGCGGACTACAGTCCATGGGGTCACAAAGTCAGACACGACTGAGCGACTAACACTTTCAAAGGTCAATGAGCCAGGTCAGCGTGGGACCGATGGCGACTGGCGGAGGCTCAGACAGTGACATCCTTGGCCCACCCCTGATAGTCCCTCTGGATCTCACAGTAAATGTTTATCCAGGCAACCCCGGGTCCGGCAGTGGCTGCTGATTGCTGGGTACACTTGCTGGGATGGGGCAGAGGCTCTTCCAGACACTGGTTCCAGACAGCTTGGCTCTGAAACACAAACAAACAGAAAATAGTCCCTCTGCCTCTCAACCTGTTCTGCACTGGGGAGGTGCTGGGGTGGGGATCAGGGGAAGATTTCAAACCAGGGCAACATTTACTAGGCTTTTCCAACCTGTGCTAGAATAGTTATTACTGCAAATAGCCATTTGGGCGGCCACGAGTCTGTAATTTCAACCTCTGAAGCAGCATGTTCTCGGAGCCCTGGGTATCTCATTTCGGTGACGCAACGAGGAAGATCCAGGGACAGGACAAAAGGCAAGTCTCACCACCCCTCCCCAACCTCCCCCAGCTGCTGGCACCACGACCACCAGGCTATTCAAAATCGGGCTCCAAGATTTTACAAGGAGGATCCTTCAGAGTCAAGGCTGGACCTTAATTTGTCTTTTTCTTGCCATATCTGCATTTGTTGTTGTTCAGTAGCTAAGTCATGTCCGACTCTTTGTGACCCCATGGACTGTAGCCCGCCAGGCTCCTCTGTCCATGGGATTATCCTGGCAAGAATATTGGAGTGGGTTGCCATTTCCTCCTCCAGGGGATCTTCCTGACGCAGGGATTGAACTCATGTCTCCTGTATCTCCTGAATTCTTTACCACTGAGCCATCAGGGAAGCCCCATTTCCACATACCTCCCCTTAAAATGGTCGTAGATTCTCTGCCTACCTTCCCCTTAAAATGGTCCTAGTTTCTCTGAGCATCTTCCCTGGAGCATATCTGAAGCTCTAATCCCAGTGAACCTTGATCCATCAGAGGCAATGGAGACTGAGTCAGCTTATCCATGAGTCCATAGTACGGCCTCCTCGCTCAGCAACCAGAGCAGAAAAGTCCACAGTGGAGGCCACCAAGCATAGCAGAGACCCCTTCAGCCACTCTGTTCTTCCCTGACCCCTTGGGTATCAGTAGGGCCTCCCCATGAGGGCCCTGAGGATAGTAGAGGTACATAGTCTTAGTTTTGTGGGGAAGAAGGGCATACACCAGCCCCAGGCTTCAGGACACTAAAATCCAATCAGTGTTCATCACGCGCAGGGCAGAGAAGGCTCAAGACACCAGATGAAAATCCGAACTCTGGGGGGCCCCTGGGTTGACCCCGAATTCCTAGAGCTGCAGCTTTCCTGGGACTGCTTTAATCCACTATGAAGGCACCTCTTTCGTAGGAGCCAGTTGCCCCCAGCCCACGAGTGACCCAGGACAGGGGCTTCTGCCAGAGTGACTGGCCCCAGGCTCCCAGCTGACCAGCTCCTGTGTTCCTTGCTAGTGTGTCATGTGGGTGACAGCCGGTCACCCTGAGATAAGGGTCTTCTTTTTTTTTTAAGGCAAACTATTTGCTCGTTTTCTCTAGCTGGGAAGCATGTGGGATCTTAGTTCCCCAACCAGGGACTGAACCCACACGCTGTGCATCAGACTGTGGAGTTGTAAACATTGGGATCGCCAGGGAAGTCCTGAGACAAGTGTCCTCCAACCTGAGGATGACACACAAGGATTTTCATCCTTCTCTTGGGGATCCCCCAGATGTGCAGTGGCTTCTGCAGGTGGCTGTGAAATTCTCAAAAACCAAAGTCATTTGAATTCATTTTCATCTTTTTAAAGCAATCAATGCAATATCAGAAAGTCCTCTGGGGGAGTCAAGGGGATGGAGAGCCGTCACAAATTTGACAGATTCCTCCTTGTCTTAGTCGTCATATTTGATGGACAAATTCACATAATTCATTCATTTCAACAAACACCCAGCAGGTGCCCAGTTCTGCGCGGTGACCCCTTCCCTGCAGGCAGGAATCCGGCAGGGCCCTGGCCCAGCAAGGTCTCGCTTGCAGTTTAGGAGGCAGGTGATCATCAGAGTGTGTGAGCAACAGTGTGTGTGAAAAATAGTGTGTGACGACTAACAGAGGGGCAGCCCGCATGGGGGGCTAACACGGCCTTGGGGTGTCAGGAAAATACGCGGGGAGATTGGGAGCAATTCACCGGGACCTGAAAATGAGAAGTGCAGGGAAGGATGGCGGGCTCAGAGCCGCAGAGCCGTGGGGAAAGGCGGCCCCTTCGACGGCTCCTTCGAGAGTTGGCTTCCACAGGCTGGACCTCACCCTGGGGGCCCAGCTGAGGTCAACCATAGGATGCCGGTGCTGTGCCCGGTCCAAGAGCTTTCCTGGCCCTTTCCTAGTGAGATTTCTTCTTCACCGCACACTGGGTCGATGAACATATGTCTGATAAGCACCGCCACGGGTACGTGGCCTTCAAAGTCACCGACGTCATCCTCTTTGGAAGGCTAAAAATAACTCTTCCATCTGCTGCCTCCATCTCACCTGCCCAGGCAGAAGGTGGCCAGGTGGGCCACATCAGAAGCAGGACTTGGCAGAGGAGGGAGGACTCTGGCAGCTCCGCAGTTTGATCAATTATCCACCGACTTCCAAGTGTATCAGGAGGCGAGAGTCTTGCCACACGAAGACATGAGCCCAGAGGACCGTCCAAAGGAGAGGAGAAGAGAGTGGGTGCTTACTGAGCGGCCACTCTCCATCGGCCCGGGGTCAGCAGCTTCGTGGATGTTACCATCATCTCTGTTTAAAGAGGAACCCAGGCTGCCCATCCCATGACTGGAAGGTTTGAAGTCAACCCCATGCCCACCCCTGCAGGCACACACACCAGCCCCCGCTCCAGCTTCCTGGTTCCCCGCTCCGCCCCCTCACCTGCACTATCTCGGCTGCTGGGTTTGGAAGGGCCTCATTCTGGGCTGCAAGCCCTCCTTTTCTCACAGCTGCTCCAGCGGGAGCTGTCAGCACCGGCCCACGCGGGAGTGGGTGTTTGCAAACGTTCGGAACGACCTTCCTTTAATGACAGTAGCATACAGATCCTTGAACAAATGACACATGTGTGTATCCTTTTCCAAGAGATGCCCTCACCTGCCTGCATCAGACAAAGGGATATGGGATAGAAGACGCAGAGGGAAAAGAATCAGGTTTGGAAATTAACTCCTTGCACATTTTTAAAAATTAAACTCACAGGAAATTCCCAGGTAGTCCAGTGGATAGGTCTCGGTGTTTTCACTGACGTGGCTGGGGTTCAAACCCTGGTCGAGGAACTAAGATCCTCGAGGCACAGCCAAAAAATAAAACAAAACAAAATGAGATGTAGCTGGGCATTTGTATTTTTTTTTTTTAAAGAAATTAACAAATTCCTAACCCCTTAACCCACACACACAAATATCCTCAAGGAACCCTAGAATCTGGGATCCCCCAAGACATGATGTCCATTTACTTCAATGCCTTAAACTGTCCACTGGTCTGTAACACACGGACCGTCTCACCCATCAGGTCCTACGTGGCACGCATTTCCCTTCTCACTTCTGCACCCACCTCCAGCCAAGGCAACAGGAAGTTCTTCTGATTCTGGTTCTCCAGACTCCTACCCCACTCAGAAAGCTCTGCCTTTAGCCCATTTCTCTTGAACCTTCAGTCCCAGAGATGCTACTGTTCGTCTGCTTTTTAGAAATGATCACCCCCGAGTCATCTCTTTATGTTCAGTCTTCTTATCTCTCCAGTCTCCTAACTATGTCCTATTCAAGGACATGAGCGTTCAGTCTGGTCTTTGATGTGAAACATGATAGAAAGGTGAGCGAGACAAGTGTGTGTGTAACCACACGGAGGATGGAGGGCAGGATGGGAGAGGGGGGTGAATCTAGCGAGTCTTGTGGGTATGCTGAGGGGTTGCAAGGGAGGCTGATCAGAGGCAAGAGCTGAAACTCTAGAGTTAGACTTCATTTTTCTCCCTACACTTCTGTTTGCTTTTCATTAAAATGGGTAAGTGATACCCAACAGGAAAAGTTAAAGGACTAACTGTATGCATAGAACTTTACTTCCATGACCTCACATTCTTAATCCTTTTTTTTTCTTTCCTTAACAGGTGAAGAAATTGGAGCTTCAGTTCAGTTTAGTTCAGTTCAGTCACTTAGTTGTGTCCGATTCTTTGCGACCCCATGGACAGTAGCACTGGACAAACCATAGCCTTGACTAGATGGACCTTTGTTGGCAAAGTAATGTCTCTGCTTTTTAATATGCTGTCTAGGTTGGTCATAACTTCCCTTCCAAGGAGTAAGCGTCTTTTAATTTCATGGGTGCAGTCACCATCTGCAGTGATTTTGGAGCCCCCCAAAATAGTCAGCCACTGTTTCCACTGTTTCCCCATCTACTTGCCATGAAGTGATGGGACCAGATGCCATGATCTTAGTTTTCTGAATGTTGAGCTCTAAGCCAACTTTTTCACTCTCCTCTTTCACTTTCATCAAGAGGCTTTTTAGTTCCTCTTCACTTTTTGCCATAAGGATGGTGTCATCTGCATATCTGAGGTTATTGATATTTCTCCCGGCAATCTTGATTCCAGCTTGTGCTTCCTCCAGCCCAGCGTTTCTCATGATATACTCTGCACAGAAGTTAAATAAGCAGAGTGACAATATACAGCCTTGACGTACTCCTTTTCCTATTTGGAACCAGTCTGTTGTTCCATGTCCAGTTCTAACTGTTGCTTCCTGACCTGCATACAGGTTTCTCAAGAGGCAGGTCAGGTGGTCTGGTATTCCCATCTCCCCTCAGAATTTTCCACAGTTTACTGTGATTAAAGATGATATAACTTGGAACTTCCCTGGTGGTCCAGCGGTTTAGAATCCGTCTTCCAACAGACGGGATGAGGGTCTAATCCCTGGCCGGGGAACTAAGATCCCACATGCCTCAGGACAACGAAGTCTGCATGCTGCGACTAGAGAAGCCTGGGGGGTGAAACGGAGACCCAGAAGGTGAAGCAGCCCCCCCAGAGACACGCAGATGGGAAACGGCAGAGCCCAGATCCAAGCCCAGGCTGGTCTGCTTCTGCCGTCCTTGCTTCTAGCCACCGCCGATGCTGCCTCCCTCTGTACATCTGATGTCCAATTGTCAGGAGCATCAGGTGCTTGCTTCAGAAACCACAGCTACTCAGGGAAGGAGTACATACCTCCCAATCGCCATCCTCTCCAGGAGAGAGATCCTTGCTCCTCTCCCAACAATCTCTCCCCACCCTGCTTTATTCCTGAATAGGCAGGTTGGTCCACATCCTGCCAGGTTAACTGTGACTCTATTATTGCTAGTATTGCGATGCCCCAGAGAGGGCAGATACAGTCTCCTTGAGAGGAAGGATCATTTATTCCCTTCAGATCTCTCTCCTCAGCTAGTGGGGCATGTACTAAGTGCCTGATTAAAAACAGTCACCCCTGGTTTCTTGGTAGCAGGGAGGCAGAGGATGGGTAGGGGGCTTGGTTCCAGGATCCCTGAGGATACCAAAATCCAAGGATGCTCAGGTCCCTTATATAAAATGGCATAGTATTTGTGTATAGTCTATACACATCTTCCCTTACACTTTAAATAGTCTCTAGATTACTTAGAAAACCTAATAAAATGTAAATGCTATGTAAATAGTTGTAAATAAAAAGTAAATACTATTGAAAATTCAAGTTTTGCTTTTTGGAGCTCTCTGGAATTTTTTTCTTCTTGCATATTTTCAATCTGCAGTTGGTAGAACCACGGATGGGAAGCCTACAGATATGGAGGGCAACTGTGCTTCGTGTTTGATGTACAGCCAAGACAAGGACTGATGGAGGGTGGGAGTGACCACATTTCTCAGAGCTTCTGTGGTTCACTGTGAGATCCTGACCTCTTGAAATGTGTCACTGGCAGACAGGCCACTGAGCAGCCTCTGAGTCCCAGGTGCCATTCAATTCTGAAGTCTCGGGGGACCCCAGGAGACTGCAGCAGAAGGGGGAGCCACATACATCATCCTCATGACATTTGTGTGGATTTTAAGTGTTTAGCTTTAATCACAAGTGTGCATGCATGCGTAGTTGTGTGCAATGCTTTGCGACCCCACAGACTGAAGCCCACCAGGTTCCCTGTCCACAGGATTCTCCAGGCAAGAATACTGAAGTGAGTTGCCATTTCCTTCTCCAGGGGATCTTCCTGACCCAGGGGTCAAACCTGTATCTCTTGCATTGGCAGGTGGATTCTTTACCACTAGTGCCACCTGGGAAGCCCAAGAGGAGGTTTAACTTTTTTAAAAAACCAATCTTTAGAAGTAATTTACATGAAAACATACGTCTATACAAAATTCTGCATATGACTGTTCATGGCAGCGTTATTCAAAATAGTCAAAAGTGGAAACAGTCCAAATGTACCTCAAATGATGAACGGATACATGAAGTGTGGTATCTCCATATAATGGAATATTATTTGGGGGAAGAAAGGAATGAAGCGCTAGCACATACTACAACATGAATGAACCTTGAAAATGATGCTAATTCAAAGGAGCCAGGCACAAAAGTCTACAAATGGTAGGATTCCATTTATATGAAATATTCAGAGAGAGAAAAAGCAGAGAAGTAGTTGCCAACGGCTAGGAGGAGATGCGGAAATGATAGCTATTGTGTATGGGGTTTACCTGAGGGGAATGAAAAATGTTCTAAAAGAGATCATGGTGACAACTGCACGACTCTGAGGATATACTGAAAATCATTGAATTATATACTCCAAATGGGTGACTTTCTAGTATATGAATTCTACCCCAATAAAGCTATTCCAAATACAAAATAATTTACAATGAACATAACTGTTTCCTTACAATTGATATTGACTCCAATTATGCCAATCACTGAGATGTCATCTCTTCTACGGTTACTCTATTTCACCTTGTTTACTCTCAAATCAGCTACTTTTCAAGGGCATTTGCTGATTTTCTTTTCCTTTCAAGCCCTCAAAAAAGGCACAAGGATTTTTTTTTTTTCAAATCTGAGATCTTTTTATGATCAAAGTGATCCATTGTTAAAAATTCATACCATACAGAAATAGCATAATAAACATCAAACATCTACTCATAACCCCTTCCCCAAAGACTGCCAGTCTAATAGGTTGCTTTATAGCCTTCCTGAACTTTAATGAATGTATAAACATAAATGTAATTTGCACAAACTTGATCATCCAAGTACACTGTTCTGAAACCAGCTTTTTCTCTTTGATAGCCTGTCATAGATGGCTTTCAACGACCAAACATTTTGATATACACCATCATTTTTAATACCTGCTTAATATTGTTGAATAGATAACCCCCCAGTTATACTAGTCAACTCCACGTTAATGGATATTTAACCTGTTGTCATGTTTTTTCTATGCTAAACAAACAACAAGGACATTCACTGAGATATTAGGTTGGCCGAAAAGATCATTCAGATGTTTTCCATAACATCTTACAGAAAAACCTGAACGGATTTTTTTGGCCAACCCAATACATTCCTAGAAATCGGAATGATCAGCCAAAGGAGTCACGTATTTAACAACTGGATGTCTATTCCTTGATCTCCTAGAAAAGAGGCTAATTGGGACGATCCTGAATTTAAAAGTGTCTTAGACCTCAGCAACTGGAGCCAGGGGACTAGCAAGGGGTTCCATTTGGCTGTCCATCACTCCCCACCCGGAGGCAGAGATGGGGACATCACATCTTTTCATTTCTGGTGAATTTCCACAGGTGGAAACCAGCCAAAACCTATGGCCATTTTTTCCAGTTCTAAGATTCCAAGGATTTCCTCTTTCAATTTCTGGTAACCTCTTTGCTCAGATAGTCCAATGATTTCATGGTGATTTCCAAATTTAGACAAAATTCATTATGTCTGAAAGTAACTGGAAGAAAGTGTAGGATCACAGAGTGCACGAGATGTTAGTACCAACTAAGGATGAGTTCACAGAACTATTTACAGCAAAAAGAATAACTCTTCAAGGTCCCAAAGAACCACTTGGTTTTTTGTGATCTTCTCTCCAAAAAACCTTATTTTCAGAACAAGGCATCTAGCTACAAGGCCTGCCTGGCTTCCTAGTAAATTTTAAAGCCTACATCCCTTAAATAAACCCTACTTCTCTAGAGTGAAATAGAAGTTGCTGTCCTTCCCTCAAACATGCTGTATTTTCCTACATTGTGTCTTTGCCATTAATAATAAAAAGCTGGCCCCATTTCCATCTATTATATGCCAGCCACTCTTCTACATGCCTTTGGGGGGATATTTTAGGTAATTCTACGAGGCAGGTAGTATTTCTCCCCATGTACATGTAAGGAAAAATGAAGCTCTGTAAGGTTGAGTGACTTGCCCAGAGTCACGCAGCTGCTCAGGGTCAAGCAGATCACATCATCCTAATTCCAACACTTCTGCTCTCAATCTCCCTCTCTGCATTGCCTGACACCCTCCACTCTCTCTGGCTCCCAACAATCTACATCCCTCAAGAGGCACCTCAAATTCCATCTCTTCTGACAGCTCCCCACCTTCAACCGCATGGAAGTTCTTTCATCATTCTGAATTCTTACTGTCTGAACTCCGAGGGGCTTATTGTCCTCAACACAGTTTCTTCAGCACCTTTCAAGCACCAGACTCTGCCAGATGTCCAGCCCTAGCCCCAGGTCTCAAGGAGGTGCAGCCAGAGCAGTCTGCCACTAGGCTGCAGACTCATCGGAGGCAGGTGTGACGGGTACCTCCCTGTATCTCTGGGGCCGGTGGCCACCCAGGAGGCCCACAGCAGACATTTCTGGGTTCACCGGTGAGTTGGGTGGAGATGGCAGTGTGAAGGGATGGCTGCTTTTCTCCCCCCGCCCCAGAATCAGGGCCTCTGAGTCTCTGCCTGTTCCCATGACCCACTGTCCTGTGGATTCACCCCTTCCTGTTCTGAGGTGTCTCTCCTCTCACTGGGGAGGCAGCTCTGGCCAGATAATTTCTCTCCATGCCGTCTTCTGCAGAGGGTGACATGAAGCCTGGCAGGTGCCTGATAACAAATCCATTAAACCTCCATCTCTTCTCCCAGCACAAGCTCCCGGGCACTCCACAGTGTTTATCTTCCCTACCCAGCAGCCGGGTGGATGACGAGGGTCTCCTTCTACATGCGGCAAGTAGGAAAGAGACTGTACTTTGAGCCCCAAGTCACCTGAATGACAGCCAAAAGACAGAACAACAGGGATTGTACCCTGCATGGCGTCCCGTCCCCTGAGGACCAGGGTTGGGCTGAGATGACTAGAAAACCAAACCCTGATGTCCACCCGCTTTCTCCTTCCGATGGCTCCTCTGACCTCACACACACACACACACACACACACACGCCCCTACACATACACAGACAGCCCCTCCTTCCCTGGGCCCCTGACAAGAAAATTCAAAAGGGAACACAGGTGAGGGCAAAGCCAAGGAGACTATGTCATCCAAGGGTCTGGGGTAGGTGGTACCTGATCCCCGTGGTGCAATTTGAGAGAATCAGGCAGAACTAAGGCCTGGGCTGCCTGCCACCAGGACCTGAAAGTTCTCATTTAGGATTGTTGCCTGAGTTGGCCTCACAGTCTCCCCGGGGCTTCATGGCACATGGAAGAACCCCCACGTCTGGTTTTATGCTCTTCAGTTCTGAAGGACCGATGCTAAAGCTGAAGCTCCAATACTCTGGCCACCTGATACGAAGAACTGACTCATTAGAAAAGACCCTGATGCTGGGAAAGATTGAAGACAGAAGAAGGGGACAACAGAGAATGAGGTGGTTGGATGGCAGTACTGACTCGATGGACATGAGTTTGAGTAAGCTCCAGGAATTGGTGAAGGACAGGGAAGCCTGGTGTGCTGCAGTCCATGGGCTCTCAAAGAGTCGGACACAGCTGAGCAACTGAACTGAACTGGGGCTATCTTGAGATTCCTAACAATTTTTAACGAGAGTGATCCTTCGTTTTCATTGTGGGCTGGGCCCCACAAATCATAAAAGCTGCTTCTATTGATGAGAAGGGAGCAAGATTCTTCAGAAAAGGATGAAGGACAGAACAGGTTCTTGAAGAGGGAAGGGGACGGGAGAGGGCTGAAGGGCTGTCCCTGGGAGCTGGGGGAGCTTCATGTGTTCCAATCAGGCCCCAGAAGCTCAGGGAAGCTGAGACTGGGCCACCCTGTGTCTTACCCCTCCCCCATCAGCGTTTCCCAAGTCGCTGAAGCTGGCAGAGCACTGAGAGCTTCTGGGTCTTAGTGTGGCCCCAGGAAGATGTCAGAAAGCACCCTCCCTCCTCGAAGGCAAGCTAGTGCAGCCACTATGGAAAACAGTATATAAGTTCCTTAAGAAACTAAAAATAGAACTACCCTGTGATCCAGCAGCCCCACTGCTGGACAGATATCTGGAAAAGACAAAAACTCCAATTTGAAAAGATGTTCACTGCAGCACTATTTACAATAGCTAAGATATGAAGCAAGCCAAGTGGCCATCAAGAGATGACTGGATAAAGATGTGGTATATATCAATATATGCAATGGAATATTACTCAGCCATAAAAAAGAATGAAATACTGCCTTTTTGGAGGAAATTGGATGGCCCTAGAGATAATCACACTAAGTCAGTCAGAGAAAGACGAATGTCACACAACATCACTTCTGCGTGGAATCTTAAAAAATACTATAAATATACAAATATATGAAACAGAAGCAGAATCACAGACATAGAAAACAAACTGATAGTTACCACAGGGGGAGGTAGGGAGGGATCTGTTACAAGTATGGAGTTGGCAGATACAAACTACTATACATAAAATAGATAAGCAACAAGGATTTACTTATAGGGAACTATATTAAATATCTAATAATAACACATAGAGGAAAATAATCTGAAAAATATATACATATCTCTAACTGAATCACTTTGCTGTACACCTGAAACTAACACAATATTGTAAGGCAACTATACTTCAATTGTTATAAAAAGCATCCCCCGCCTCCCAGCCCTGGGTGTGCACAGGGAGTGTGATGGTGGCTCCTCCTATATTTACACTCTTCTGTCCATCCCCCAGGCCTGGGGCTCAGCCTCCAGCTCCAAGTCCTTCTACAGTCCCAGAGCCACGGCAAGGCTGCTGCTGCTGCTGCTAAGTCGCTTCAGTCATGTCCGACTCTGTGCGACCCCATAGACGGCAGCCTACCAGGCTCCTCCATCCCTGGGATTCTCCAGGCAAGAATACTGGAGTGGGTTGCCATTTCCTTCCCCAATGCATGAAAGTGAAAACAGAAAGTGAAGTCGCTCAGTTGTGCCCGACTCTCAGCGACCCCATGGACTGCAGCCCGCCAGGCTCCTCCGTCCATGGGATTTTCCAGGCAAGAGTACTGGAGTGGGGTGCCATTGCCTTCTACTCTGAGCAATTTGCTGCAGTTTGCCAGGTGCCTTCAGCCACAGCAAACTGGGACTGGGAGCCCCTGGTTCACTGGAGTTGCGCTCACGCCACAGAGAGCCAACCTAAGGCTCCCTGTGATCCAGAGCCTCGTCAGGGAGCAGAAAAGTCACGCCCAGCCTCATCCCCAGCAGAGCCCTGCCCCGTCCTCTGGGAAAATCAGCCCTTTATTAAAGCGGGGAGCTGGGCTCTGGGAGTGAGAGTGGGGACTTCTTTCAAGCAGGATCCAGGTCTTAGACTCCTGTGTATTCTAGTATCAAGCTCAGAGCCCTGGTAGGAAAGAAGGAAAGATGCAGAAAGGAAACAAGGGAAGGAAGGAAGGAAGGATGGATGGATGGGTTGGTCACCTAGGCCTGACTATTCAGAAGAGCACCTAGGAAACACTCCTGTCTTCTAATCTCCCAAACAGCCTGCCAGATTCCACCAATATTGCTGCATTTCTTAAGAACCTTTTGGCCTTGAGAAGCCCTACTAAAATTCAAATACTCCTGGAAATAAACTCTGTGAGTTTTCTTCCAGAGAGATAAAGGGTGGTGCTCGGAGTCTGGTGAAAGCAGAAAGAAGGCGGGGAGGAGGGGGGACAGAGGCAGCGGTGACAAACACAACTGCCCCGGAAGGAACACACCCATGGCCACGCTGGGGAGAGGCCCTGTGCGGTCACTGCTGGCTATAGAGCAGATGGATGGGGCTCCAAGTGGCTCCTGAGCCGCGGTTTGCTGAGTTCTGCTTGTCCTAAGCTCCTTCTTGTCCCAGCTCCCTGAAGTCCAGGATCCTGAATCCCTCTCCCTTCCTGAGCAACCTAAAAGCAGGGCCTCCCTTCACGGCGGGGAAGATCCAAAGCTACACAGTGGGTGGGAGCCCTGCCGCTCCGGGGGCCCTGCCTTCCGGCCCCTCCACCCAGCACCCCACCAGCCCCGCTGAGCCCCCAGCCAAGGTGCTTGGAAAGGGGGCTTGGCCCCACCACAGCAGGGGCGCTTGGCCCCACCACAGCAGGGGCGGCAGGAGAGGAGGACCTGGAGGGCCTGCTCCCGAACCCTCCCTGGAGACCCCATCTTGCTCTGCAGGCTGTGACCTCGTTAAGGGGGCCTGCTGGAAAGCGGATTAGGCATCCCAGTGAGTTCCCGTCATGTGGTTGTTATTATCCGCAGTTTTCATCAGAATTCGGAACCGGTGCCCTCTGGCCAGCTGCAGCTGCCCCCGGATCAGCTGATCAGCATCAGTCCCCTACTGCGCAGCCCCCTAGCCCTACCCACACTCCCCCTTTCAATCCATGTGGATTCATCAAGTGGATTCATCAAGCATGTGGATTCATCAAGTACTCAGCCGGCAGTTAGACCTGCCTAAAAGTGAAGTGGAGCCTCCCCACCAGAGAAGCCAGGATCAAGTGCTGGTGGTCAGGGGCTGCTTCCCAAGGGGGCGCGGCCAGAGCAGAATGGGGCAGTGGGTGCTGGAGTAGCCAGAAATAAAGGCAGCCAGAGACTTCCTGCCTTAAGCACTGGCCTCTGCTCCCCTGTCTGGTCTCTGATAGCCTGGAGGTTCCCTGTAACTGCCCCCCAAAGCAGCGAAAGGCATTCTCTTGTGAATTCTAGAGATCAAGGTGGTCTTCCCTGACCCCTGCCCCCCACCTCCACCAGCTCCCCCACAGGCCTGGGAAGTGAGGATCACTTTTTTTTTTTTAACAAATAGTGCTTGGGGAGTTATTTTTTAATCAAGTTAGTCCAACAATTCCAAGGTACAAACTTAGCCGGTTTTGAACTGATGGATGACAAGGGCCCAGAGGTCAGTCCTTCCACAGAGGAACGGTCTCCTCCCTGATGCCCTCCTTGGTCATGGTGCAGATTCTGAGTGTGTCCCCAGAGCACACGTCTCTCTCTCGGAGACGTCTAGCAGGAGCATCTCAGTTGCTCTTCACACCCACTGCTTTGACCAGAGGGCACCCTCCAGGGTCCGTCACCCTCTCCCTCCCTCCCCCAAACCTGGAACAGTCTCCTGGGGTGACCTGAACCCTGGGGGCCAATTCAACCCCAGGGAGCTCCTAAGCTACTTCTCAGTGCTCCCCCTGACTGGAGAAGCTCAGCTCAGGACACTCTTCTCACACGCAAGGATGGCCGTGTGGGTCGTGGTCCCTGGGGTCCCGTCTCACACACGGTGTTCATTCATTGGCTAGGCCGGATGTCTGCTGAGCACTGGTCAGGGTGGAGCACAGCAAACCCACTCATCCTCAGGCAGTTCCCTGCCTTCGGAGCAGACAAGGAGCAGGGCTGGATGGAGCTGACCATCGTGTGGGAGGCACCGCGGGGGAGTTAGTTCCATGGCCTTTGCCCTCAAGAAGCTTAGAGTCAGGTGGCCAAGCTGACTCAGTGCGATAAAGCTGGAAGCCCGGTCAGAGGGAGGCAAGAGCGAGCAGCTAAGAGGGGACATCCAAGAAGTGCTTAAGATAGGCGGACGAAACACAGGGCAGAGGCATGGCAGACCCACAACAGGGACAGATCTAGGAACTGGAGCTCAGGCAGGAGAGCAGAGGCCCTCCACTCTAGGCAGAGCCCTGGCACAATCAGGTTTATACTCTTTTTTCTATTTTTTTAAGATTTTTTATTTGTTTTGATGTGGACCACTTTCAAAGTCTTTTTTGAACTTGTTACATATAATATTGCTTCTGTTTTAGGTTTTGGGTTTTTGGGGCCCTGAGGCATGTGGGATCTTAGTTCCCCGACCCGGGATTAAACCCACACCCCCTGCAGTGGAAGGCCAAGGCTTAACCATTGGACCCCCAGGAAGTCCCCCCAGGTTTACATTTTAGAAAGTGACTGGCCAGAGCTGGGAGGACACTATCCTGGGGGAGTCTTCCTTTGTTTAGTGAGCGATGCCTGACAACTGAACTCGAGCAGCAGAGGTGAGGCAGGGCAAAGAGGCAAAGTGAATGGATTTAAGGAGGGTGAGTGGACAGGATGCGGTGACTAATGGATGCAGGCTGTGGGCCAGAAGGAAAACGACACCTGGCTTCTGGCTTGATCGGCCAGGAGGACAGCTGAGCAACTAAAAAGGCAGGGAGTATGGACAAGGGGCAGGATGCTGGGAATAATAAAGGGTTCAGTTTCGAACTTGTTGACACTGAGGCGTTTGTGGGACAAATAAGAGATGCTGGAAAGCTGGTAGATGGTGTAATGGATTTGGAAGACATGGCAAACTGAAAGTATACAAGTACCTGAGATCATCCAGTTTGTAAATAATAGCAAAGTGAAACCCTGTGGAACACCATCAAATAATCCAAAGGAGGAGGAACCGGGGAAAAGTTGAATAGAAGGATCAGAAATAGAAGAAAAATCAGGGGAGGAGAGGAAGTGCATTTTCCACATGTAACCAGAAAAGTCAATTCAAACTGATCTAAGTAATAAAAATGATTTAAAGGTGCATGTAATTGGAAATCCAGGGCCAACATTGGCTTCAGGTTCAGCTTGATCCAGCTGCTCAACAACAATATCAAGGATTCAGCTTCTTTGTGTCTCTTGGTTTTGCCTTAGATAAGATGAGCTTTCTTCTAATGCCAGTTGCCAAAACGCAGGTTTCTTATCATCCTCTCAAAGTTCAGGGGAAAGAGACCCAAACAGCCAGATATCTCCCAGAGGATCAAGGAACTTTTTTACCTGGAAAACTGCCAAAATTTTTCCCCAAGCTCATTGGCTTGAATTTGGTCATATCCCCACCCCTGAACCAATTTCGGTGGTTCTGACTAGCTTATACCCAAAAAGCACTTTCCCCAGGCTCAGAGCCTAAGACAGACTTGGTTTTCCACAAAGCACATAGAGTAGATTCTTTAAATTTTTTTTAAAAAATAGAAAGAATGCATGTTATGGGTAAGCATCACAAATGAGATCCTTTCAAGGAGGAAGTAATCAACAGCATCAAAAACAGAGGGACTGGGACTTCCCTGGCAGTCCAGTGGTTAAGACACCACATTTCCACTGCAGGAGGTATGGATTCGATCCCTGGTCAGGGAACTAAGATCCTGCATGTGTGTGATATAGCCAGAAAATAGAAGGAGAAGAAAAAAAGAACAAAAACCAGAGATTAAGAGTCATCTTTTTGTATGAGCTGGAATGGAAATAGCTGTGAGGATAGGAGTCCATCTAGAAGTTTCCCTAGAAACTGTGGTCCTCAAAGGGAGTCAAGCCCAGGCGTTGGACACTATGTGTGAGCACGAGGGCACGTGTGTTGGGTGTGTGGGTGTACAGCGGATGGCATGGCCACAGTGGACCTTTGGGAAACTCACTCTGGACTGAGGGAGGGGATACAGTGAGGGAGCAAGGAGCCAGCTCCAAGAGCAGGGAAGGCTCTCTTAGGTACCTGGGAATGATCAGCCAGCTGGTGGTGACCGGAGATGGAGGAAAAGATAGAATGAGTGATGTTAAAGGGACCAGACAGCAGGGCTGGGAAGTGTTTGGAAGTGAAGGGTGAGGAGTGGTGGTACTCTGGGTGTGAGGACAGGGCTGGACAACCCCATCGAGGATGGAGGCCCTGCCAGAACTCTCCTCCCCTCCCCAGCCGGTCCATCTACCGCCGAGATGCCAGTGAGGTCACACGTGCCGCCACGGTCAGGATGACTAACTAGTCACTGTGGAAAGGAAATCGCGGATACACATGTGGGAAATGCTCCAGGCTCCAGCTGGCCCTACAGGTGGGGTGGGAGGGCGAGCTCCAAGAGGAAGGGACCAAAGGGAAGAGATGCTCCCCCATCAAATTTTTTTTACAAAGGTGCAAATGGAAGAGGACTTTGCCCCAAGGAGCAGCTAAAGCAGAAGAACAGGATCTTCGGTGTCCATTTTGGAAGCAGCTCCCTCAGTGGCTGGTAATTTTTCTTCTGGAAGGTGAAGTGTTTGCAGCCCTTGTTCCAAGAACTTGGACCCCGTGTCCTTTTTTTTTTTTGCAGACTTTGGCTTTGGTCGAATGGGAGATGCTGGAAATCTTTCTGCAGGAGACCGGACCAAGTTGCACTCTTGGCCACACTTCCTTGGGCTGGGCTCCAGTTTGTGGGGGAAGAGGAAAGGGCTTGGGGTGGGGGGGTCGGCGCCGATGGAGCAGAGAACACACAGGGGGATGACAGGGCAGGGATGGACGGCTCTTCCCAACAGCCCTGGGAAGGAAAGACAGGAAGGAGAGTCCTGGCAAAACAGCTAATCCTCCGTCTCTGCTTCCTCGCTCAGCATCCGCAGGCCTGGACTTCTCACCCTTGTCTCACTCCAGGTGAGAAGGAGGCGGAGGAGCTGTGGATGGAGCATGTTTCCAAGACCCCTGCTTCACCAAAACCAAGGCCACCAATCTGGAAAACACGAGGCCTTGGCTCACCGCAGCCACACCTGCCTCCGCCCTCGCAAGTGAGGTGACCCGGGCTTGTGTCTCCAGGATGTGGTTCACGTCCAACCCTGATGACGATGGAAGGAGGAGGACCGGGAGCTGCAGCTGGCTGGAGGACACCTGGGCTCGAGGCTCTGGCTTTCTTGTCTGCCCCCAGAGCAGCGGCGGAATCTGGGAAGAAGTCAGATGCGAGGTCCTTGACTATTTTCAGAAGATGCTCAAGGAAATCTCTTCTTCAACCTAAAAACCTCGCCACCCAATCACCAGGAAGGCCACAAGGTCAAAAGCAGCCTTTTGGGTCCTACTCCACCCCCTTCTTCCCCCTCACTGAGCACCGAGAATAACTTCCTGCTGGGGGTGAGGTGGGTAAAAAAAGATTTAATTACAGTTTCTGTTTCTGAGCACGCTCCCCAACCCTGGGGCCGCCATGTTGCCCTGCCTGACTGTGGTGTCAGTGAAAGGGCACCGGCCTGGGCCTCCACCACAGGCCAAGACGTCACCCAGTGAGAGCCCGGGAGGTGGAGGGCCAGCTATCCCCTCGGCCAAGCTCACAAGTTCTCACAGCAACCCCTGAGCAATCTCTGATAGCACCCAAACATTTGGCCTTGGGGTATCTTCTCCAGACACCTAAGGTAGGATCAGTTCAGTTCGGTCGCTCAGTCATGTCCGACTCCTTGCGACCCCATGGGCTGCAGCACTCCAGGCCCGCCTGTCCATCACCAACTCCCGGAGTCTAGCCAAACTCATGTCCATTGAGTCGGTGATGCCATCCAACCATCTCATCCTTTGTCGTACCCTTCTCCTCCTGCCCCCAATCCCTCCCAGCATCAGGGTCTTTTCCAGTGAGTCAGCTCTTCGCATCAGGTGGTCAAAGTATTGGAGTTTCAGCTTCAACGTCAGTCCTTCCAATGAACACTCAGGACTGATCTCCCTTAGGATAGACTGGTTGGATCTCCTTGAACTCCAAGGGACTCTCAAGAGTCTTCTACAGCACCACAGTTCAAAAGCAACAATTCTTCGGTGCTCAGCTTTCTTTACAGTCTAACTCTCACATCCATACATGACTACTAGAAAAACCATATCCTTGACTAGGCAGACCTTTGTTGGCAAAGTAATGTCTCTGCTTTTCAATATGCTGTCTAGGTTGGTCATGACTTTCCTTCCAAGGAGTAAGCAGATGGAAGGATTCTAAGTCTTTGAAAGGAGGGTGATTTTCCTCTGGGTATCTCTAGGCCAGCACTGTCTTCTCCCCATTTCCTAATCTCACGCTTGCCCCCGCCATCCTTCCCCTCAGCCCATCATATCCTTGCCGCTCTGTGGCTGGCCACCAGGACTGCTTCACGCCAAGGCTTTTTCATATGCGACTCTCAACAACATCGGATGAGGCCCCACATTGCGTGGCCTGCCCTTCATTGTTGGCAAGCCCAGGGCACACACACCTCTCCAGATCCTCCACCACTCCCACCCTCCCACCCCTCACCTCCAGCTTCCAGGGGAAGATGTTTAAAAATCCAATATTCACCAAGCAAACATTTTGCAAGTCCTTTTCTGCCCTCATCTAGCCCTTAGCTGTCCTGTTAAACAAGAAGGTGAGGCGGGCCCTTCTCCCCACAAAGTTCCCTAACCTCCTCAGAGATGCCTTCTAATCTGGTCATCAGATATTTCTGAAGATGAAGGCTGGCCCTGGACGGGGCATCAGTGGAGCTGTGGTGAAGACTGCTTTTCTGGTTTGGGACTTTACCCGCTGGGATTCCGTTAACTGCCTTTGTTATCCAAGAATGCGAGTTAGGAATCCCTCCAGGAGGTGGGAGGGGTGATTAAAATGAAGAAGAGAATAAAAGCTTTTAAACATGGTCCCTTGGTGCCAAGAACAGCTCCCAAGGCTTACAAGTACTCGCAGGCCCATCAAAGGGAAGCCAGGCCGACAGCTCTTGTTTGTTGACTCGGTGAAACACTACGTCTCAGGGTTATTGCCATTGAAAACATCTCCTCTATCTGGGATCTTTTCTACACCAAGTACACAATTGCTTCATTCATCTCCTCGGAGGAATCTGTCACCAAATCCATAAACTGCCTCCGCCAGCAGGCAGGGCAGGACACCCACCTGCCCGGCCTCTGCCCACTGGGATGAGATAAGGATGTGGTTCCTGGGTTAATAAAGCCCAGATTCTGTCCTACCCTGTGGGCGGCACCCTCCTCCTTTCCCCAGCCTAGCCCCAGCCCCCCTCACTCTCATAAAGAACCAAGGCAAAGGGAGAGGGTTGGGGGCAGGAAAGTGGTCTCCATCAATGTTCAGGGAGCTTCAGGTAAACATACGATGTATTCCTCCCCCCAAGAAAAGAAATCTAACCTCACAGTGTGCCTTCTACGTGCCAGACATAAGCTGTGTCACACATTTGCTCTTTACCATAACCCAGCAAGGCAGGTCTTTCATGGAGGAAAAAGTTGCCCAAGAACCCAATGGCAAGAGGAGGACTCAAGAGCAAGTCCCACCAGCCAATGGTAAGAATGTGGGCAAACCGTGGAGAATCTGAGCTTTGTATCACCTGCCTCTTTACTGCAGGTAGTAATGGTACCTCTCCACCCCAGCTCCCAGCTCTGACTTCCTCAAGTGAGATGCAATCTCCTTCATCTCTCTGTCCAGGTACCATGATCACCCTCCTTGGATGTCCGACTGGAATGAAGCGGTACCCACATCACATGCCATGGGGAACAAGGGAATACTAGCCAGTGGTCCAGAGGAGGGTACTGGTAGGAGCTGGGGCTGAAGGGGGCATGCCAGGCATCATGGGGCAGACCATGGGGAGGGAAGGTTAAGCACATGCCCTCTTCTGGGAGTGGGAAGCATCCAAGGGGACCCTCCCCCCACCTCCAAGGCTCATCAGTTAGATCAGTCAAATCTGCAGAAGTCTTACAGGGAGAGCCAAGTGACCCCGTGACAAGAGGTGAGAATGGAACCAACATCCAAAGCACCCTCCGTCTGACGGGACAGTGGGGGTGAGCACAGGAGTGAGGCCTGCCTGGTGCCACCTTGAAGAGACCCAGCAGCTCCTCAAAGAAGGGCGGCCCCTGCCGCCTGGGTGGGACTCATCCACGAGTAAAAAGGAGCTGCTCTGGGCAGGTTTTCGTGGGGGGGAGAGGGTTCCCCACAAACCCACCTCAGTCTAGACCCACCTCGGTCTAGACCCACCTCAGCCCTAGCAGAGGGGCACCTGCGGAGGCACAGACATGGCCCACCCCGCCTCCTCTGCCCCTGAGTGAGAGACCGAGCCCCCGGGGCACTCCTCTGTACCTTTCAGGGCACCACCTCCATTCTGTCTTGCTGCAGGCCCTGCTGTTCCGTCTTTTCTTTGTGGAGCCCAGGGAGGGGCCCTTATGCCTCCCGGGTCCCCTCAGCGGCTCCCACAGGCCCCGCCCGGCGAGGGTGAGCCCGGACCCCCCGCCCCCCGCCCCATGGAGATGAAGGTGGGTTCAGGTGAGGGGGGGGTTGGGGGCAGAGGAAGGTGAGAACGGCCCGGTTCACCCATGCTCCCGTCTTGCCCACCCACAGTCCACCCCAGGCCCCGAGATGGCCCACCGGGGTGCCAGGCGCATTTCAGCGGGGGTGAGCAGTGCTGCCCCTGCTTTCTGGCCCCCGGGCCCCGGGGTGTGAGCCCAGCGCTGCCTCCCCGCCCGGCAGGAAGCGCTCCGGCGGCTTCACCGCGTCTGCATCACGGCCGTAATTGAGCCTCGCCCTCCGGGGTGATGTGTGTGTCAAAAATACGCCGAGGCTGTAAATCAGGCGGTAGGAAGCTCCATCTCCAGTTTGCCTGCTCAACGAGAGGGAGACGAAATGTCCTGTCACGAGCTCCCCGAGTCTGCGAAACCGCGTGTGATTTCACGAGATTTGTAACCGGCATTAACACCGGCCAGCGCCCGGGGAGCCGGGCTCCCGGCGCCCTGCGGCCCGCGCGCCCCCCCGCCCCGCCCTCCTCCGCAGCTGGGGCCGAGCCGGCGGGGGACCCGGGGACCAGGTGCCGGACCAGCCCTGGTGTTCAGCAGCAGCTGCTCCGGCTCCTCCCCAGGAGGATCTGGGGAGAATTTTCCACTACCCCGTTCCATGGAGCTTTCACCTGCCCCGACTGGTTACAGGGAGGAGAGCGGGGAAACTTGGGGGTGGGGGGTGCACGCAGACCCCTCCACCCGCATCCTACAGGCATCCGTGGGGGTGGCAGGCGGGCGAGTCCCGAGTAGTGGATTTTGTTTGTTTTCTCTGGCCCAGGAATGCCGAGGTGTGTGGAGGTGGCTTGTGGGTGGGAACCTGGCATCCTTTTTGGGGGTAAAGAAAGGACAGGATCCAGGCCCAGGTTTCAGGGAGCGAGCACAAAAGCCAGCGAGGGGCCTAAGCCGCCCAGCGTGGGTGAAGGCTGCCTGCGCCTCTCGCTCCGGCCTCCCTGCCTCCCTCTCCCTGCTCCTCCCCCTCCCGGAACCCGCCCCCACCCTCAGCCCTGAGCCGCTGATGCCCTCGGGGTTCTGTTTTCATTCCAGGCTGTGGATCCGGTCGTGGGAAGCAGGTAGGAAACCATGATTCTGGAGGTTAAATGAAGAATTATATTTAGTGCTCACAGAAAGCCAAATATTGGGTTAGCAGCCAGGAATGGAGAGGGAGAAAAAAAAAACCCAAAGCAAACAGCAGAGGAAAGACATTCCTACCAAACAAGGTTCCTATTCATTCTTCCAGTCCCAGGTGCAGGGGCCTGCAGAGGTGAGACCTGGCCAAGTGGAAGAGGTCTGTCTGTCCTGTGTTCGTGGCTACAGAGAAGCTCGTGGACCCCAGACTTCTGTGTGACCCCAAACTCTGATCCCTCACTGCCTGTCCCCATGGGACCAAGGGGCTCTCAGGCCTGCCCACAAAGGTGGTCAGTAGCTTGGCTGGCAGTGGTACCCCAGGCTTACTACACTGGGAGGTAGGGATGGAGTGGGGAAGGGGAGAGCAAAGTGAAACGCCCCTGCCTTGACTTTGAATGAGTGATTCAACCTCCCTGGTCCTCGCCTATGGAATGCAGAGTTGGATAGTGATTTCACAGGGCATCACTGACTCAACGGACATAAGTGTGAGCAGACTCCAGGAGGTGGTGAAGGACAGGGAAGCCTGACGTGTTGCAGTCCATGGGGATGCAAAGAGGCAAACACAACTGAGCGACTGAACAACAACCTATTATTCTGTTTCTGCCTAAAATAAATGATAAAAGTAAGAGTGTGAACAAGACCACAACAGCAGCACCCATCTGCTTCCATCAGAGCTTAGGGCGAGGCCCAGACATGGCAAGCTGTGTTTTAGCCTGTTCCCTATGACTTCTAGGATCTGAGCTGACTCCGCTGGACTCCAGTGATGGTTCTGGAACCTGCTCTGACTGCTGCAAAATCAGACAACAGCCTGGGCTGGGGTGGGGTGGGGTGAGGGAAGGACTGGAGGTTCAGGAAGAAATTGCAAGTAGGTGGGAGAGAGAAGGGACAGAGGAGGAAGCATTGCAGACCCCGCCCCCACCACCACCTTTAGCCAGCATCTTCTGTGGGACCACAGAGAAGGCCGTTTATCTTCCTAACTCCAAGGCTCATTTCTATTCAGTTACCGAATTAATTACCTTCTCCTTCTGTGGATTTCTCCGGTGAGGGAGATCTATGGTAGGAGGCTGGATCCCAAGTGAGAAAGGGCCTTTAAAAGCAAAATTGCTAGCTAGTGGGTAAAGGACAAAATTCTGACCAATCCTGAAAGGAGATACAGCTCTCCCAGGTCTGTCTGTCTCTGTGTGTCTTTATTTCTCAGACACTTGACTCTCTCTTACCTTGGGCGTGGGGTATCTCTTCACGGCTGCTCCAGCAAAGCACAGCCGCTGCTCCTTACCTTGGACGAGACTGTGGTGTTGGAGAAGACTCTTGAGAGTCCCTTGGACTGCAAGGAGATCCAACCAGTCCATTCTGAAGGAGATCAACCCTGGGATTTCTTTGGAAGGAATGATGCTAAAGCTGAAACTCCAATACTTTGGCCACCTCATGCGAAGAGTTGACTCATTGGAAAAGACTCTGATGCTGGGAGGGATTGGGGGCAGGAGGAGAAGGGGATGACAGAGGATGAGATGGCTGGATGGCATCACGGACTCGATGGACGTGACTGAATGAACTCCGGGAGATGGTGATGAACAGGGAGGCCTGGTGTGCTGCGATTCATGGGGTCTCAGAGAGTCGGACACGACTGAGCGACTAAACTGAACTGAACTGACTCTCTCTGCCTCCCACACCCTAGTGTTCTCTCATGGGCCCAAGCTTCAGGCAGAATCTGGGCACCCGCACACCCTGTGGGTAGGAAATGCCAGCCTGAGAACTAGCCTTTCCTGTACGTTGATGATGATGAATGTGCCCTCCAAGGAGCCCAACCTAAGGGCACATTTGTTTACTAGCTCATCCCCGGCCCATGCATGATTCCCCCGGTTCCAGCCCACATCAGCCAGCACTCAGAAACAGGCATCGGTCAGGTGAGTCAGACCAGAACCCCGGGAGAGGACACCCAGAGCCACCCACGGACAGAATTGTAAGATAAAATGAATTCTCACAAACCTGCCCCTTCCTTTGCATGCCTTAAGCTCAGCAAATGACACAGCCTTCCACGAGTTTTCTAGAAACTAAAAATCATCCTTGACGTCCATCCAATCCACCACCTCCTATTTATCTCCCAAGTTTATCTCTACAGTCTCACCACCCCGACTGCCACTGCCCTCGAGGGACCTTGGACAATGGTATCGAGAGGATGAAGGGACAAAATAGCATCTGCATGTGGTGAGAAGGAGTGGAAAGAGTGCTAAAGCCTTATTGTCCATGGAGGGAAGTCTATCAATAGTACCCAAAGCTGAAAAATAAAGAGGTAGGAATATAAGCATATTATTTGGTGTTTACAAAGGTAAACACCAAAAGAAGCAGTTAAAGGAGTTGAGGGACTTCCCTGGTGGTCCAGTGGCTAAGACTCCGCACTCTCAATGCAGGGAGCCTGGGTTCGATCCCAGGTTGGGGAACTAGATCCCACATGCTGCAACTAAGACCTGGTGCAGCCAAATAAATAAATAAAAATAAATATTAAAAAATGACTGAGTAGGAATAGATGATCAGATAAATACAAACAGAATGAAACAAATAGAAAAGACAGATAAAGACAAATAGAATAAAGAGCCCAGAACATCACTAGGGAAAGAATTATTTGGTTAATGGTAGTAGGGCACCAGCTTCTGCTGCTGCTGCTGCTGCTGCTAAGTCGCTTCAGTCGTGTCCGACTCTGTGCGACCCCATAGACGGCAGCCCACCAGGCTCCCCCGTGCCTGGGACTCTCCAGGCAAGAACACTGGAGTGGGTTGCCATTTCCTTCTCCAATGCATGAAAGTGAAAAGTGAGAGTGAAGTTAGTCAGTCATGTCCGACTCTTAGCAACCCCATGGACTGCAGCCCTGGAAAAAAAATTAGATGGCTACTTCACACCATATAGAACATATAAATTCCAGGTGTTCAAAAGACATAAATTTTAAAAAGAAAAATTTTACAGTTTCAGAAGAAAATATGAGGGAAAAAGAAAATAGGATACCTTTGTGATCTCAGTGTTGAAAAAGAGTACTTAAATACAATACAAAAGCCAGATCCACAAAGGAAATTATTGATAAATTTACTGTAAGAAAATGGAAAGAAGAGAAATCTAAAAATTTAAAGACAAGAACTAGGCAAAGATATGTGAAGCATGCATAACAAGAGTTGAGGGACTTCCTTGGTAGCCCAGAGGGTAAGATTTCACACATCCAATGCAGGGGGCCCAGGTTCGATCCCTGGTCAGGGAACTAGATTCCATATGCTGTGACTAATTGTTCGAATGTCACAACTGAAGATTTCGTATGCTGCAATTAAAGATCCCACATGCCTCATCTAAAAGATCCTGCATGGACCTGGCCCAGCCAACATGCGTATTTTTAAAAAGAGTTTAATAAATGAATACAACATTGTAAATCAACTATATTTCAATTAAAAGTAGTTTAATGTAAGTATTTCATCCATATTTGATAAGGACCTCTTATAGTTTAAGAGAGGTTCCAGTTGCAGTGGATGGAGTAAGCATGCCCCACCCGCTTCCCCCATTAAATACAACTATAAATCCCACACAGACTGTATGGAGCAGGTAGCTCTCCGAGGACCCTGAAAAGTAAGTGGTAATAAGTTGATGGGGCTTCCCTGGTAGCTCAGCTGGTAAAGAATCCGCCTGCAATGCAGGAGACCCCAGTTCAATTCCTGGGTCTGGAAGATCCCCTGGAGAAGGGAACAGCGTACTCCAGTATTCTGGCCTGGAGAATCCCATGGACAGAGAAGCCTAGTGGGCCTATAGTCCATGGGGTTGCAAAGAGTCGGACACAACTGAGTGCACGTGAACACACCCACACACACAATGGGCTGGTGGGGGAAGGATGCCAGAATTCAGAATTTTACCCAACCGGGGTTGAGGTTATCAGTTTTTCCCCTTCAATATCACCTGACCCGAAGGAAGCTCGAAACCCAGAAGTACATAAAGATGACCACAGAAACAGCTCCCAGAGAAACCTTCTTTTTCTGATCTGTGGAAGGGAAAAGTGGACATGACTTAGGGTCGGAAAAGATTCCCTATTTTTGTTGGGGTTTTTCCTCTTTTTTTGCTGTTCTCACTCCAGTTACCAGGCAGTACCAAAGTGGAAGCATGATACTGGTAGGTGTCAAAGCCCTGAGGGACACAGAGGAGCAGAGGTCTCCAGACTAGGCGGGGTTGGGGGGACAGATTTCCTGTTTATTACTCTTTGATTTGAATGGCTGGCAGTCTCTCATCAGATACCATGGAGGCTAACAGGAGGAAGAACAACATTTTTTAAATGCTAAAAGAAAAAAAAAATTGAACCAAGAATTCTATACACAATTCAATGCAATCCTTATCAAAGTTCCAACTGTGTTTTGGCAGACATAGACAAGCCAGTCCTAAAATTTATACAGAATTGCAAGGGACTTTTAACAGTCAAATCAATTTTTTAAAAGAGGAATAAAGTTAGAGAACTCATACTTCCCAATTTCAAAATTTATTACAAAGCTACAGTAATCAAAACAGTATAGTACTTGACAGATGAATGGCTAAAGATGCGATATATATATATGCACAAACAATGATATACAGTGGAATACTACTCAGCCATAGAAAACAATGAAATAATGCCACTTGCAGCAACATGGATGAACCTAGAAAGTATCATACTAAGTGAAGTAAGTCAGAAAAAAAGACAAATATCATATCATTTATATGTGGAATCTAAAAAAAATGATACAAATGAACTTATTTACAAAACAGAAACAAATGCACAGACATAGAGAACAAACTAATGGTTACCAAAGTGAAAGGGGGGTTAGGGATAAATTATGAATTTGAACTTAACAGATACATACTACAATATATAAAATAGATAAACAACAATGATCTGCTATTAAATATATGGCACAGAGAGTTATATTCAGTATCTTATAATAATCATAATGGAAAACAATCTGAGAAAGAACATACATACACACATATATATATATATTCTTTATTACATATTCTATATCAAAGACCCAACTGTAAGGGCTAAAACAACAAATCTCTTAGAATAAAACATAGATGTAGATCTCTGTGATCTTACATTTGATAAGGAAGTCTTAGATATGCACAAAAGGCATAAGCAGCAAAATAAAAATAGATAAACTGTCAAAAGTTTAAAATTTTGTAAATCAAAGAAATGAAAAAACAACCTACAGAATTGGAGAAAATATTTCTATATCATATATCTAGTATCTTTGATATATAAAGAACTCTTACAACTCAACAACAGAAAGACAAGTCAATTCAAAAATGGGCAAAAGACTTGAACAGATAATTACCTAAAAAAAATACAAATGACCGATAAGCACATGAAAAGATGCCCAACATCATTCATTATTGCTGCTGCTGCTAAGCTGCTTCAGTTGTGTCCGACTCTGTGCGACCCCATAGACGGCAGCCCACCAGGCTCCCCCATCCCTGGGATTCTCCAGGCAAGAATCCTGGAGTGGGGTGACATTGCCTTCTCCAATGCATGAAAGTGAAAAGTGAAAGTGAAGTCGCTCAGTCGTGTCCTATACTTAGCGACCCCATGGACTGCAGCCTACCAGGCTCCTCCATCCATGGGATTCTCCAGGCAAGAGTTCTGGAGTGGGGTGCCATTGCCTTCCCTCTCATTCATTATTAGGACAATGCAAATAAAAAACTGAGATACCACTTCACACCCATTAGGTTGGCTATAAAAAAATAAACAGGAAATAACATGTAAGAGTAAGGATGTGGGAAAATTGGAACCCTGATACATTGCTGGTGGGAATATATAATGGTGCAGCCACTGTGGGAAACAGTTTGGCAGCTTCTCAAAAAGTTAAACAGAGAATTACTATATGACCTAGCAATTCTACTCCTAGATCTATATCCAAGAGAATTGAAAACAGGTGTTCACACAAAAACTGGTACACAATTGTTCATAGCAGTATTTATTCATAGTAGCTAAGGACTGAAAACCACCCAAATGTCTGTCAACTGGTGAATGGAAAAGCAAACTGAGATATATCCGTACAATGGAACATTATTTAATCACAGAAAAGAATGAGTTATCAATACATGCTGCAATGTGGATAAACCTTGAAAACATGTCATGGGAAGGGAGCCAAATATAAAGATTGTGTATTATATGATTCCATTTATATAATGTGTCCAGAATAGGTAAATCCACAGAGACAGAAGTAGGTTAGTGGGAATGGGGGGCGGGGGACTAGGGAGTGATTGCTTAATGAGAAGAGTTTTTTTGGGGGGGAGTGGGGTAATGAAAGTGTTTTAGAGGTAGATACTGCCAATGGTTGAGCAACATTACGAAGGTACTAAAAGCCACTGAACTGTGCAATTTAAAATGGTTACAATGGTGGATTATATATCACGAATTTTACCTCCATTTTTTAAAAAGCATTCTAAATCCAGTGAAAGTATTCTTCAAGAATGAAAGTGAAGACATTCTCAAATAAAACTAAGAGAATTTGTCTGCAGCAGACTCATTTTAAAATAAATGCTAAAAAAAAAAATTCTTCAAATAGAAGGAAAATAATACCTTAAAGAAATTTAGAACATCAGAATGAAGAAAGAGAAAAAGTGGTAAATAGAATAGACTATCCTTCTCTTAAGTTTTTAAAAATATGTCTGACAATTGAAAACAGAAATTATAACATGGTTCAGTGAATTTCTGGTGTATATAGATGTGATACACAAGACAACTGCAAGAGGAAGGGGGAGGGTAAAGGGACCCATATGATGGAAAGGTTTCTACAGGCTACATGAAGAGGTAAAATACTAAATATATATTATAATCTTTGGGGGACTTCCCTGGTGGTCCAGTGGTTAAGACTTCATGCTTCCAATGTAGGGAGTCCAGGTTCAATACCTGGTCAGGGAACTAAGATCCCACATGCCACAACCAAGAGTCACAGGCTGAAACTGAAAAGATCCTGAGTGTAACAACTAAGATTCCACACAGCCAATATACATATACTAAAATATATATATGTAAACATGTATATATATAGAGAGAGTTGGACCCTAAAGAAAGCTGAGCACCAAAGAACTGATGCTTTTGAACTGGTGTTGGAGAAGACTCTTGAGAGTCCCTTGGACTGCAAGGAGATCAAACCAGTCAATCCTAAAGGAAATCAGTCCTGAATATTCATTGGAAGGGCTGATCCTGCAGCTGAAGCTCTAATACTTTGGCCACCTGAGGCGAAGAACTGACTCATGGGAAAAGACCCTGATGCTGGGAAAGATTGAAGGCAGGAGAAGGGGATGACAGAGGTTGAGTTAGTTGAATGGCATCACTGACTCAATGGACATGAATTTGAGCAAGCGCCGGGAGTTGGTGATGGACAGGGAGGCCTGGAGTGCTGCAGTCCATGGGGTCGCAAAGAGTCGGGCACAACTGAGTGACTGCATGGAAATGAACTGATATATATAATAATCCTTGGAGTAACTACTGAAAAAATTCATTTAAAACTATACTAAAAGATATAGTTAAAAGCTCAACAGATAAATTAAAATAGAATACAAAAAACTAAACATGTAGACCTAGTTTTAAACATATCAATATACATATGAAATAAAAGTGGTCTGAAAGACAGGGACTGTCAGATTTGATTTAAAATCAAACATGACTCGACTATTCGCTGTCTATGATTTTGTAATATAAGTAGGTTAAAAGTAAAAGAATGGGAAAAATACCATGCAAACACTAATCAAAAGAAAGCTGAAGTGGCTGCATTAATATTAGAAAAAAGACACTGCATAGCAAGGATAATTTCCAAGAATAAAGAGGAGCAATACACAATAATTAAAGAGTCAATTCTCCAAGAAGACGTAGTAATTTTAAATATGTTTGCACTTAACAAACGAGCTTCAAAATACACACAACAGATGCTGATAGAACTGAGTTAGACAAATCCATAATTACAGTTAGAGATTTCAATACTCTTGTCTCGGTAATTGATAAACAAGCCAATAGGAAATCAGCAAATATATCGAAGAACTAGTCCTTCTACCAGCTGATCTGATTGATATTTACAGAATACTCCACCCAACAAGATCAGAATATACATTCTTCTCAAATGTACATATACATTTCACTATGACAGTTCATATCCAGAGTCATAAAACAAACCGTAATAAATATAATAGACTTGAAATCATACAAAGTATGTTCTCTGACCATAATGGAATTAAACAAGCAATCAATAACAGAAAGATAGCTGGAAAACCTCCAAACACTTGGGAATTAAACAATGTAATAATCCATGGGTCAAAGAGGATGTCTTGAGGGAACATCAAGTATTTTGATGGGACTTCCCTGGTGGTCCAATGGTTCAGAATCCACCTTGCAATGCAGGGGATGTGGGTTCGATCCCTGGTCGAGGAACTAAGATCCCACATGCCACAGAGCAACTATGCTCGAGCACCTCAAGTACTGAGCCCATGCACTTTGGAGCCCACACACAACTGGAGAGTCTCTGCACCACAACAAAAGATTTCACACAATGAAGATGCTGTGTGCCTCAGCTAAGACCTGATGCAGCCAAATAAACAATATATAATTTTAAAAAAAACCTTCTGTTTTTAAAAAAATTGACCTGAATGAAAATACCACATGTTAGAGTTTGTGGGATGCAGCTAAAGCCATGCTCAGAGGGAAATGTATATGTTAAATGCCTACATTTGAAATAAAGAAAGATTTCAAGGCACGAGTCTAAGCTCCCACATTGAGAAAAGGGCTTCCCTTGTGGCTCAGCTGATAAAGAATCTGGCTACAATGCAGGAGACCTGGGTTCGATCCCTGGGTTGGAAAGATCCCCTGGAGAAGGGAAAGGATGCCCACTCCAGTATTTTGGCCTGGACAATTCCATGGATTGTATGGTCCATGGTGTCGCAAAGAATCAGACACAACTGAGCAAAAATTCATATTAAGAAAAACTGGAGTAAAGTAAACCCAGAACAATAAGAAAGAAGGACAGAACAAAGATGAAAAAGAAACCAATGAAATTAAAAGCAAATACAATGGAGAACATCCATGATAAAACTAAAAGCTGATTCTTTGAAAATTTCAATAAAAATGGTTTTCTCTAGTTAGAGTAACGAAAAAGGGGGAGTAAGATAGGAGAGAGGACACAGATTATGGTCCTCCCTCATTATCTCAGAGAGATTCGTTTCAAGACCCACCTTGGATACCAAAGTCTGCAGAAAGTCTGCAGATTCTCAAGTCCCTTATATAAAATGTACAGAAAGCTATCTGAATCTATAGGGTCTCATCCACCCATAGGAAGGAAAGACCATACTAGCTTCCAGAGTGAAAGAGAGGATCCCCCAGTAGACTCCACAGACATTAATAGAATAATAAGAGAGTACTAGGAACAAGGAACAACTCTACACAAATAAATTTGACAACTTAGATAGAATGAACCAATCTCTTGACAGCTACAAATTAATAAAGCTTCCCAAGGAAGAGGTGAAAGTGAAAGTGAACTCGCTCAGTCGGGTCCGACTCTTTGCAACCCCATGGACTGTAGCCTACCAGGCTTCTCTGTCCATGGGATTTTCCAGGCAAGAGTACTGGAGTAGGTTGCCATTTCCTTCTCCAGGGGATCTTTCCAACCCAGGGATCGAACCCAGGTTTCCTGCATTGCAAGCAGATGCTTTACCCTCTGAGCGACCAGGGAGATGACCCAAATAGTTCCTATCCTTTAAAGACATCAAATTCATAGTTTAAAGTAGTGTCATAGTGTCTTTCAATTTCATTGATTTTTTTTAACATGTGTTAAAAAAACTCAGAACTGCAAAACTCCCTCTCCTTGAAAAAAGTCAGTTTTACTCTGATTTTAAAAATCAATTAAGAAAAAAGCCAAATGAACAGATATTAAAGTAGACATAAGTAGGAAAATCACACAAAAAAACAAACAAAATCTGTAAAGCTCTTCAACTTCCCTACTAGTCAGAGGATGCAATTCAAATTCAATAGGAAGTCATTTGGTACCCAGAGGTTGATCAGAGCAAGTACTGGGAAGATGCAGAACCACAAGGCTGTCACTTACTGCTGGTAGGAATACAGCTGGCCAATCCCTCTGGAGAGGCATTTCACAAGAGGAAGCTAAAAATGGTCCTGCCCTTTCCCCGAGCAATGTCCCTTCTAAAATTCTCTAAGGAGTGCAAAGAAGGACATGCCAAGAAAGTTCATTTCAGAGTTGTCTGCAATAATACTTTATGCAAAATATTTTAAGCCAGAGATTTATACATGGTGTATTATTCATACAATGTAACACTATACCATATTCTTAAATGCTATTGATTTTATGCAGTTTTAAGTAAATGAACTTTGAGCTGTGTGAACTCGAACATAGATAAAAATCTCATAGATAGAATGTCCAATGCAAAAGCAAGTTGTAAAAATTACCAATGACACTCTATATAAAGTTTGAAAATGTGCAAAACAATGTTATATATTGTTGATGGATGCATAACAATGCTTTAATGGTATAAAAACA
The DNA here is from genome assembly GCF_014754425.2 of Oryx dammah. Classification (NCBI taxonomy): domain Eukaryota; kingdom Metazoa; phylum Chordata; class Mammalia; order Artiodactyla; family Bovidae; genus Oryx; species Oryx dammah. Next base: position 32,357,510 of record NW_024070191.1, on the reverse strand, counting down.
TGTCTCTAGAAAATTGTACAGATGAACCGAGTTCCAGGGCAGGAGTAGAGATGCAGACATGGAGAAAGGACCTGGACATGGGGGGAATGATGAGTTGGGAGACTGGGATTAACAGATATACTCGATCACATGTGAAATAGATAGCTAGTGGAACTTGCTAAACAGCACAGGGAACTCTACTCAGTGCTCTGTGATGACCTAGAGGGGTAGGATGGGAGGGAGGTCCAAAAGGGAGGAGATATATGTACACATTTAGCTGAATCACTTCATTGTACAGCAGAAACTAGCACAACATTGTAAGCAATTATACTCCAATTTAAAAAAAAAATAAAGAAAAAATCATGCCTGGAAACATAAACACAAATTCAGGACAGGCACCACCTCAGGGGCCAGAAAGGAATGTGCTCAGCATAGAATACACAAAAGGGCTTCCACTGGATCTAAAATTTCTTTTCTTTTTTTAAGAAAACTATGCAAGCAAGGCCGAAGACTGAAATTCAGTGGAGGCGGAAGATGGATTTATGAGACTTCATTACATTATTCTTTGTATTTTTTTTTAGATAAGGGATATTGGAAATGTTTCGTAATGAAATGGAAAATTACCTTTGCACACAATAATGAGCCTAGTGGTTAGTGTCCTTAGCCACGAGCAATGTGGCCTGGCTACCCAGGCTCTGATCCTACGTGGTCTGCTCTCTGGCTGTGGGACTCAGGAAACGTTACTTAACTTCTCTGAGCCTCAGTCTCCTCATCCATAAAATAGGGATAATATTAAGACTTTCCTTACAGTATTTTTGTGGGGGTTACAAGTGATGAAATGTAAGCCGCTTCATGTAATTCTGGACACAGAGCAAATATAATTTTTGTTAGTGAGGCAGGAGATAGATGGGCCCCCAGGCTGAACGGTTTCTCCCCTGTGGACAGAAACTCCGTAGCAGCAAAAGCTCCATAAGAGCAGGATGATGGAGGAGGCTGGGCCCAGCTCAGAAAAGAGACAAAAGACCACATATTCCTCATTCTCGAAGTCAAGCAGACCTCCCCGACTACACATGTACAGAAAGGCTCCTTGGCGGTCACCTGCGTAATAAGTGATGCCAGCTACCCATAAGCCTCTTCACTAGAACCCATCTTGGCTAAGAGATGCACACACATACATGGGGGAGGACCCTGAAAGATACCAAATACGGACTAAGACCCAGGCAAAGCAAGATGAACCGTCAAAGGAAAGCCCAGGATGAATGCCCCATAAATGTGAGTCAAACTACCACGAGGGCACGACTCTCTGAGCCCACCCCGTGTCAATCCACACGTACTGAACTCTTTTTCTTCCTAATAAATACTTTACTTGTTTCACTACTGTTCATCTTTCCAGGAATTGTTTTCTGCAGAGCAGAAGGATCGGGACCTTGCCGTTGACCACTGGTAAGTGGCTAGGATTAGCTCTCGGCACCAAGACCCGGCCTCAATCTCTGGCTGAGAAGTCTCACTTGAAGCCGTTGCAGGCTGAGGCCACCTGAGATCGTTAGTTTTTTTAATCATCATTCCTCAACCTTTGCAACTCAACTATCACCTCTGTGAAACCTTCCCCACCCAACACTGGTTCCATGTCAAATCCATCTATCAACCCTAGACCCAGGAGAACTGGGCATTCCATTCTGACTGTTCACCTTGCTTATCTGTGTAGCTTAACTATTTGTTTGTCTGTCTACCTGACTACGCTATTTTCTCATTTACCATTTTATCTCAGCGTCTGGCAACGGTAGGAATGTGAGAACTGTGATGAATGCCTAAAAGAACAAACAAACCACTGACTATCCCTCCTGTCTCTAAATAAATCCACTTGTGTTTTCTCTCCCTATTCCTTCCTCTTCCCCAAGAGCCTGAGACCCCTGAGAACAGCTTACACTAAGTCACTTTAGTTATGTCTGATTCCTTTGCAACCCCATGGGCTCCTCTGTCCCTGAGATTCTCCAGGCAAGAGTACTGGAGTGGGTTGCCATTTCCTACTCCAAGGAATCTTCCTGACCCAGGGATCAAACCCGTGTCTCTTATATCTCCTGCCTTGGCAGGCCAGTTCTTTACCGCTAGTGCCACCTGGGACATCTGGAGACCAGTTTACATCCCTCTAATCACAGGAGAAATACTTAACAGTCAGTGCTCTGAACATACACTGTTTTTGGATCAGAGAGGCCTGGCGAGCTGCGATTCATGGGGTCGCAAAGAGTCGGACACGACTGAGCGACTGAACTGAACTGAACTAGATCAGAGAAGACAAGCTTAAAATAGAAAAAGAGTCTCTGATGGTGAAATTTCCGACCCTAAGGGTGGCACTAGACACACACACACCTATCTCTGCTCCGAGAGGGACTGTCTCAACCAGTGAGACATACTGAAAAATAACGAGGGAACAGAACTCTCAGGAAAAGAGTTGTGAATGTTCTCTTGAAAAATCGTGGTGAATCACATTAAAAAAAAAAAAACGCAAATCATATTCTTCGTGAATAAAAGACTGTTTCTCATTTACTGGCAAAAGCAGGCTAGTTAAGCCTTCCAGTGAATTCTTTATTAAAGACTGAAGTAAGGAATTCTTTTGTTAAGTAAATATTCAGGCCCTTCCTTGCCAGCAAGCTTTTGAAACCCTTGCTGTAATTATGCTGATGTTTTCTGTGTTTATATGTTAAATGCCTAGGGTTTAATTGTTAATGGGTAAATAAGAGAAGCCGCAGGTCCCTGCCAAAAGAGGCCAGATCACTGGGACCAGGAGGACAATGGCTCGGCGGGACTCCCCTGGACGGGCTGGAGGGCAGTTAGGACAGAGCGTTGGCCCCAGTTTTGCTCTTCATAGACACGGCTCCCCTGGGCGGGGGGTGACACGCACCTGCGGGGAGAACAAAGGCGACGGTCAAGTCCTGGCCCTGGTCCTGAATTCTAGCCTGAGCTTCCTGCTCCTCATCACTCCCATTCAGGTCAAGAATTCCGATTTACCCAAGAAACCAACCAGAGCATATGATGCTGTTCCAGCAACCATCAAACAGGCGGAGAGCTGGGTCCCGGGCAGGTGGTACCGAGGCAGGAGGCCTGGGTTGGAGACCCACACCCGCCACTCACCAGCCATGCTTGCGGTTTCATCTCTGTACAGGGTCCTCGTAGGCCTGATAGGGCTTCCCTGGGGGCTCAGTGGGTAAAGAGTCTGCCTGCAATGCAGGAGACCACCTGCAGGGCACGAGACCTGGGTTTGATCCCTGGGTCGGGAAGATCCCCTGGAGGAGGGAATGGCAACCCACTCCTGAGAAATCCCACAGACAGAGGAGCCTGGTGGGCTCCATGGGGTCAGAAAGGACTTAGCTACTAAGCTACTAGCGTGATGGGGATGAGGGTACCTACCTCCTAAGGGTTTCATGACAACTAAATAAGTGAATATTGTAGAAACATGCTTAGAACCATGTCTGGTGCAATGTAAGTGTATTTAAGTTAAAGATCTAGCTGAGAGTTAAATAAACATTGTGTTAAGTTTCCAGGTATCGAATTTATCTGGAACAGTGGCAAAAGTCACACCCTCTGCCTGGATCTTACAGACCGTTTGCTGAGTACAGTGAATTGCCATACATATTTCATGGGTCCTCCTTCACATCAATGCATATTTAATTATAGTGTAGTCTTTCTTGTCTCTGCCACCATCCTCCGGAAGATTACACACAGAGGATGGCAATTAGTGAGGAAACGTCCATAGACCCCTGTTGAAAGCCCAACAAGGCTTGTTCGGATTAACTCCTGTCTTATCTTTCCCTTAAATTCCTCCCCTTTAGGGATGGAGGTCCTGCCAGAAGCAGGCTGAGAATGCTTAGCCTGCTAGGGTATCTCCAAGATCATCTTAGCTATTCTAGGCAAAGTAACCTTAAATCCCAAGTCAGAAGGTCCACTGGAAGGAAGGAGTTAACTGGAAATCTCTCTAAGAATGTTTGTTGAGAACGTTTTCCAGGGCTGGTGTGGAGAGGAGAGGGCGGAGATTCCAGAGGATACAGGCTCAGCTAAGGCTAGGTAGTCCCCTCCAGAATCCAGACCTTCAGATGGGTTGGATGCAGTCAGAGATAAGGTTCTTAAACAAGCAGAAGGGGGAAAAAGCTCTCTGGGATTATTGTTACCGTTGTTCAGTTGCTCAGTTGTGTCTGACTCTTAGTGACCCCATGGACAGCAGCATGTCAGGCTTCCCTACATCACCAACTCCTAGTGCTTGCTCAAACTCATGTCCGTAGAGTCAATGATGCCATCCAACCATCTCATCCTCTGTCATCCCCTTCTCCTCCTGCCTTCAATCTTTCCCAGCATCAGGGTCTTGATCAATGAGTCGGCTCTTCGCATCAGGTGGCCAAATATTGGAGCTTCAGCATGAGTCCTTCCAGTGAATATTCAGGATTGATTCCCTTTAAGATTGATTGGTTGGATCTCCTTGCAGCCCAAGGGACTATCAAGAGTCTTCTCCAACACCACAGCTCAGGGCTTATTAGGCTCTTAAAATTTCAGAGTTGAAAAGGGGCATCTCAACCCTCAGCTATCAGCAGGGCACCAAGAGCTGAGTCCCCATGTTTCTAGGCACAGAAGGCCCCTTAGTTCTCACCATCACTGGGCCAGCGCCTGCTTGGGTGTGAACTCCCTCGGAGCATAGACCCCACCTGCTCTCTCTCCTGGAGAGAGGAATTCATCAGCATTGTCAAAGAATCTTCCTGGCTCCCCACAACCACATCTTTGAGGGTAGATGTGTGTGCTAAGTCGCTTCAGTCCTGTCCGACTTTGCAACCCTATGGATCATAGCTCCTCTGTCCATGGGATTCTCCAGGCATGAATACTGGAGTGGGTTGCCATTTCCCCTTCCAGGGGATCTTCCCGACCCAAGGATTGAACCCGTGTCTCTTATACCTCCTGCACTGGCACGGAGAGCTGCTATTAAGGCATTTGACAGCCAAGGAAGCAGATGCTCGTGGCGGCTAATGACACACCCAGGACCACGTGGCTACTTCACCTGACATGATAAACCCACTCTCGGATTTTGAGAGAGCCCCAAGGGGATGCCGGCTACAAATGGCACTTGCTGTAGGCACTTGCCATCCACCTGTATAAGGATTAGATCAGGTGCCGCTGCAGCTGCTGACCTTCACCACCCCAGAAGGAGTTCAGGGTGGAGACCAGGAATGAGGCACTCTGTGCTCAGGGTAAAACTGGCAGGACCAGTCTTCAGATAGTTGGATATTCTCTGTAGCTGAGTTTATGAGCCCAGTTCGTGTATCTCCTCATATCTGGAAAAGCACTAAAATCCTTCATGGTGATGACTGTTTCTCGTGATCAGCAGAAGCTTCATGAGTCCAGGAGTAAACTTTTGGAAAAAATATGTGCTTGATTGCATGTATTCCCCCCTTCACCAAAATCACATTATATACCGACCTTCCCCTGCCTCTCTGGAGCAGTCTCTCAGAGCTATCTGAGCTGCCATCTCCTGGGCTGCAGTCCTCATTTTGCCCCAAGTAAAATTTAACTCACAACTCTCAAGTTGTGCATTTTGTGTGTGTGCATGTGTGTGAACAGGGAGGAGGAAAAGCGAGGACTCCGCTGTTTGTGTGAGCACAAGGGCCTGATCCCCGCCTCCCCGTTAGAACCGTGGCTGGGGCCCACCTCAGGGGAAGGCAGGTCAGTGAGGACCCCTCACAAACCTCGGAGCGCAGCGAGCCCCTCCTTCCTTGGCACCTTCAGAAGTGGCTGGTCCTGCTCAATGCCCAGCAATGGGCTCTCCAGACACTCCTTTACTCCTCCTGCCTAGGATCCTGGGAAGAAAGGTGCTCCCAGAGATGCTGGGGACTACGCTCCACAGGTGCCAGGACTTCTACCTCGTGACAGCTCGGTGGAGACCCCCCCACGCCAAGACCCTGGGAGGAAGTCAGGAAGAGGTGCCCAGCCAGATAGGGGGTGAATCCTGTGGGGAAAGAAATGCTCACAGTCTAGGGGTTTATTCAAAGAGCCTTGGACTTGGAGAGGGCCCTGGAGATGGCGGAGTCCAGCCCCAGAAACTGCTTGAGGAGCGTCTGAGCAAGAGACTGAAGCCAGCCAAGGAAGGGAGGATGGGAAGGAGAGGGTGGAAAAGGGAACGGAAAGACAAAGAACAGGCGGTTCGGAAGAGCCGGGAGCGTAAATCGTTTGCAGACGGCTGTGCAATGCACAACCGAGGCTTCAGTGGGGGTGTGCCCATCGCTGTGGGCTCAGGCACGTCACACTGAGTGTGAGCTTGCGCGTGTGAGCAACCCCATGAGTCATCTCGTGTGTGTAATGGTCCTGGCAGTTCGTGAATCATAGAGCGTGTGTCAGAGCTGTGTGTGTGTGTGTGTGTGTGTGTTTCAGTGCACAAGGCCATGATGCCCAGAGTGACGCGGGAGAGGGACGGACGCCAGCCCTCCCGGGGTGAGCTGTGTTTAAAGGGCACCACGCTTCATTCACACCATACATCGCGCTCCACACTTCTGAACTGGGTCCAGAGAACGCCATCTGTCCCCCTTCCTGCTGAAACCTCCCCCCACCTCCCGGCGTGGAGCAACAGTGTGAAATTCTTTGGGCTTGTGGGGTTGTTTTCAGAGTCAGAGATGGCCAGGATCCTAGAATCCCAAATTTCCACCCCTCCGTTTTAAAGAGAGAGGAACCTCGGCAGGGAAAGCCAGTCCCAGAGTCATGGGGAGAACTTACAGCACAGCTTACAGCGCAGCCAGGTGCAGCCACGGGTCCCCTGGCCTCCCCCCACCCTGCTGTGCTCGGTCCACCCGGACAGAGTGGGTCTTTTTCCCCTTTCTGCTCAAGGATGTAATGAGATCACTTCTTTTTACTGAAATGCACCAGACCCTCCCATGGAGTGAAGCACTGATGTTGCATCTTAGAGGCTGGATGACCTCACGGGCAGAGCTGGGGCGTCTCTGGCCAGATGGCTTCGACTGAGCGTCATTCTACCTCTTCTCCCAGAGCCTCCCTCTCACCGCACCCAGGTCAGGAGGAACCCTTGGGGAGACCACTCTTGGGTCTGCCTCTGTAATTGGCGGGGCCCTTTGGCAGGCGACACTATGATTCAGAAGCTGCTTATGAGCCATCTACGAATGCCTCACTCGGGACTCCTGGCTCTGTCTCCTTTCACCCTCCTGCTCCATTTCACCAGCTCCAGAAAAAATGAAAAGAAAAGTACAGCAGTGGGTTTACTTTGGCAGTTCTGAGGAAGGGTTTACTAGGTAAAGGGCCTGAACCTATTAACTATTAGGATGAGGTGTGGGATTATCTATGAGTTTCAATTATCCATTCCATTCATTTTTCCCCAGTGGCTCAGAGCTGACTTGAACTTCAAAGGGAGCGCTCCAGCCCCCTGGATTTATTGTTCTTATTTCATATTAATTAAGTACTTACTACACACCCAGCATGGCTGAGGCCATTCAGGAGGCACCGACTCAGCCCAGCATCCCTGGAGAGCAGAGATTGATTATCTCATCTACCGGGACTTCAAAGCCCTTTCCTCCACAGCATCTTGTCACTGACTGTGGGGGCGGCTGGGATGCTGAAGGCACAGCAGAGCAGAGGGAATAAAAGGAGCAGAGAGGTCGAGGTTCTAGGGCAAGCGTGGAGTGAGGTGGATCTTGTATCTGAGTCCAGGTTCCGCAGTCAGAGGAAAGTGTCTTCCAAACACGCTCTGCTAAATGCATGCACTCAGGAAGGAAGTGAAGATACCTTCTCGTGTGGTGGACAGACGAACGGACCCAGCAGACCTTAACAGAGTCAGTGTCCCTCATACACATGGCACATGGGCCAAAGGAGCATAACCATGTGTTTCTTTAAATATAAATAATTGTATTCAGGAAGGCATTTCTTTCAGCACCATCAGTTCAGTTCAGTCACTCAGTTGTGTCAGACTCTTTGCAACCCCATGAATCGCAGCATGCCAGGCCTCCCTGTCCATCACCAACTCCCGGAGCTCACTCAGACTCACATCCATCGAGTCCGTGATGCCATCCAGCCATCTCATCCTCTGTCATCCCCTTCTCCTCCTGCCCCCAATCCCTCCCAGCATCAGAGTCTTTTCCAATGAGTCAACTCTTCGCATGAGGTGGCCAAAGTACTGGAGTTGCACCTTTAGCATCATTCCTTCCAAAGAAATCCCAGGGTTGATTGCCTTCAGAATGGACTGGTTGGATCTCCTTGCAGTCCAAGGGACTCTCAAGAGTCTTCTCTAACACCACAGTTCAAAAGCATCAATTCTTCGGCACTCAGCCTTCTTCACAGTCCAACTCTCACATCCATACATGACTACTGGAAAAACCATAGGCTTGACTAGACAGACCTTAGTCAGCAAAGTAATGTCTCTGCTTTTGAATATACTATCTAGGTTGGTCATAACTTTTCTTCCAAGGAGTAAGCGTCTTTTAATTTCATGGCTGCAGTCACCATCTGCAAAAAAATAAAGTCTGACACTGTTTCCACTGTTTCCCCATCCATTTCATAATAGCAAAAAGCTGTGAACAACCCAAAAAATCCGTTAAGCATCAATTATTAATTAATCAATTAATCATGGTATATCTATAAATGAAAAACAACGCAGCTGCGAAGAAGAATGAGTTATATCTACATATGTTAACTTGGCGAGATCTAGTTATTAAGTTTAAAAAAAAAAGCAAGTTTACAGAAGATGACTTATTTGTATGAAAAAATTTTTAAGGGTAGCCTATAAAGAGATACATATGGGGCTTCCCTGTTGACTCAGTGGTAAAGAATCTGCCTGCCGATGCAGGAGACATGGGTTCAATTCCTGATCCAGGAAGATTCCACATGTCACGGAGCAACTAAGCTCAGGCACTCAGCTACTAAGCCCGTGTGCCCTAGAGCCTGTGCTCTGCAAAAAGTGAAGCCGCTGCAATGAGAAGCCCGTCGACCACAACCAGAGAGGAGCCCGTGCTCCCCACAACTAAAGAAAAACCCACGCAGCTACGAAGACCCAGCACAGCCCAAAATATAAATACATAAATAAGATTATATAAAAAAGAATGTCAGATGACTACGAGAGCTTGAGAAAAATGAGAAATTTTTTGTGTTTATTAGAGAAAGAGATACATATGTTTATGAATGTTTGTGTATGTTAAAAAATGTAGGGAAAATCTGGGAACAATGTATATGAAAAATGTGGAAAGATACTCATGAATGTGGTTACACTGTTTACTTCAGAGGGTGGGGTTGGAATGGACAAAAAAATCCATTTTTCTATACCGGACTCTATTGTTTGACTTTAGCTATGAGCTAGTTTTATAACTTCAATAAAGAAGAACAAAATGTATTGTGAAACTAAAGAGAATAAAAATAGGCTTGTCAATGCTTCCCAGCCGCCCTCGACCCCAAACCTTGCCCCCAAGTGAAATGCCTCGCCAGTTATGACATTTGGAGAGCTGGCAGCATCGCTTGAGAAAACATGGCCCATTTGGCCTCTGCTGCAGCGTCATGGAACAAACAGAAACTTCAGCTGTCAGCTCCAAAGAAAAATACTGATTTGCATAAACATATGTGACCCAAACTTATTCCGTGACTTTGAGATATCTCACTCTAAACATATAACATTAATTAAAAGGAGCGCAAATTTCTGGCAACTGTACCCTACCTCCCCTATTTTTTAAAAATTCATTTTTAATTGGAGTATAATTGCTTTACAGTGTTGTGTGGGTTTCTGCCATACAGCAACAGGAATCAGCCACAGGTATTCATATGTCCTCTCCCTCTTGAACCTCCTTCCCACTCCCCTCCCCAACATGATTGATCCAGGGCATTGAAAATTGGAACACATCACAGATCTTTAAATCCCATCCTGAGTCAGGAGGAGGGAGGGGGCAGGGAAAGATGCCTTGCTGTATATGCCAGGCCCTGGGCTGGGCACTGGGCCTATGCCATCCCACAGGACCCTGTGATCATTCAGCAAGTTTGGAGGAAAGCACACACACACACACACACACACACACACGAGCATGCACTAGAAACTACGAACAAGGTGCAAAGGAAGCACCTAAGACTCAAGGAGGCAGTATGCGCATGGCCTTAGAGTGGGCACCTGGCAGGCTATCCATCAGGGCGGGAGAATAGGGATGCTGGGGTCCCTTGGACACCTTGGCGAGGAGACTGGCTAGTTTAACTTTGCCTGGGTCTACTTCATCCCCACTGAGGGTCTGAAGTTCTGGAGGATGGAGCCTCTGCATGAGAGGAAGCTGTTAGTACTAGGACTGAAATCTAACTCAAACCAGCTTTGGCAAGACACTGAGTTATTTGACTCTTAGAACTAAAAATGTCCATAAGTAGATGGCTCCATGGGCTCAGGACTCAAATAAAATCAGTCAAGTTTCATTCTGTCTCTGTATTTTTCAGCTCTGCTTTCTTATGTTCTGTCTTCATTTTTCAGGCAAGCTCTTTGAATGTGGTAGCGAAGATGGCCTCAGAAATTCCATGTATTACTTGGTTTCTTGCAACTACCCATTCCAATGAAAAGCAAGCATTTGTGCAAAAAAAAAAAAAAAAGGAGGTGGGGACTTCCCTGGTGGTCAGGTGGTTGAGACTTCACTGTAGAGGGTGTGGGTTCAATCCCTGTTCAGTGAACTAGGATTCTGCATACCACGCAAAAGAAAAAAAAAAAAGCAAGCGTTTGTTTCCCAATAGTTTCAGCACAAGTGCCAAGGATGGCTCTCACGAGGACAGCTGGGGTCATGCGCCCATTTCTCAATTAATTACCGTTTCCCAGCCTTCTCCAGATCACGTGGATTAGGAATGAGGGCGTGGTCTCCCTCTCCAAAACTGGAGGAATAGTACCAGTGGAAGAAGGGGAGGATGTTGGGCAAGCAAACCACAGATGTTTATCACAGCATCTCAGGGAAACCTGCCAGGAAAATGTAAACTGAGAGACTGGAAGCTGTTGGTTTTTTATACCTGTCATCTCTTGGCAGCCAGAAGGCTCTTGGAAATTGCTGAGGTTCTGAAGACACTAAGGATCCGGGTCTGCCACAATTTGCCCTCCACTCTTGGAGACCCAATCCCTACTCTTCCCTGCTTTGAATCTGGTATAACCCCTTTACTTAGTGGGAGGATGAGGGTGGATCCAGAGGCACAGGCTGCCAGGGGCACCTGTGTCCTGGCATCAGTGGGGAGGGGCAGGCAGGGAGTATGAACAAGTGGGGATCTGGGCAGACGTGTGTGGCCTCAGGTGGGACTGCCTCTTGCTGGGGTGCAGGAAGGCTCTCTGCTGGGCACAGCCAGGATAGGGCTGCCTTGCGTACTTGTTCGAGATGGGCCATAATATACTAAATTCAACCAAATTTTCCTTGAGGAAGGGACACCCTCATCTGCTCAGAGAAGCCATACGGGCAAGCAGAAGCCCGCTAATCAATGACACAGACAGAACCCACTCCGTTGTCAGCTAGTGCTTTGGGGGTAAAAATATAATCATGGAAGTGACTGTGCTTTCTGCAAAGTCATAAATATCAGGGATCACTCTCAATCACTCTCCAATTCTCCAGCCAGTAGAGTGCGGGATGTTACCTAATCTACTCCTGGGTTCTGGGCATATGAGAGCACCAGCCACTGGGAGCTACTGACGCCTGTGATTCCCTTAAAATCACCACACCCACAGCAACCTCTCTTCTTTCCATTTCTATTACATGTAGGACTGTATCAGGTGTTTAGAAGTTAGGGCGTTTCACAATGTTAATAACCTTTGTTTGAGTGGATGTAGTTGAGTGTCCTGGGAGGTCTGTGTGGGGACAGGGAATGAATAGGTCCATTCTCAGTCAGATTTTAAACTCCTAGAGAATGCACATTTGTCCTTCTTTATGTCTCCCACATCAATTACTTTTCTCCCCTGGTTACTGTGTTGAGTTAAACAAATGAAAATGCTTCTAATAGAGATGAAATTAAATAACTTATAAATGATGCCTAAACAGTATCTGGTCCATAGCAGATGCTTATATTTCTTTCCCCTCACTCCTCTTCTCTCTGACCCTCCTCTTACTTCAGATGCTGAAAGAATAAGAACATTCATTCAATAATATTAATTGGAGAGGAGGGATAAATTGGGAGATTGGGATTGACATACACACTCTACTATATATAAAATAGGGAACTAGTGAGGACCCACTGAATAGCACAGGGAACTCTACTCAAGACTCTGTACTGAATGTGTGGGAAATGAATCTTTAAAAGAGTGGATATAAGTTCATGTATAACTGACTCACTTTTGTAACGCATCATTGTAAATCAACTATACTCCATTGAAATCTAATTTTAAAAAACAATATTAATATGAGGCCACTTGTTAAGAGCTGGGCATTATGCTGTGCACTGGAGCTACAATGATACAGAAGAAATAATTTGTTTTCTTCTCAAGTTCTGTGGGCCATCTGGCCTGAAAAATACCCTTGATTATAATCTTTCTTGTTATATGGAGTTGTAAACAAGATGCTCTTGGATAGAGGACAGTGGAAGGATAGTTTGATAGTTTTAATGATTTTCTGGGGTTGGAAGGAGAGCAGGAGAATGCCAGTTTAGAAGTTGATGTTTGAATGGGGTCTTGAAGGATGAATAGGAGTTCATAAAGCCAAAAAGAGGCAAGAGTGTTACAAGCAGAGGAAAGAGAATAAGCAAGGCTAGTTTCAAGACTAAAAGTTAGCTTGAAAATAACCACCTTCTTGAACAGAACTATGATCCATTGCAACTGCTGGGGCAAGGGCCCCAAATCAAAGGCTATTGGTGGGAAGACAGAAAAATGCTTCAGAGCTGGGCTCCATTAATCATCTCACACTTACGGCTCTTCAGGCCATTGTACTTAGCTTTTACATACGTTTAGTTTGAGGATGTTCGGAGCTCTTTAAATGATGCAAGTTATTGTTTTCCATTATCTAGAAAGGAACTGTTTTTGAAGCCAAAGACCAAAGACTGAAACCCCTAGGAATTTATTTTAAACTCTGGAATTTCCCCGAGGCCTGGAATTTGGTGTCTGGGTTCCAGATTTGGGGGTAACTGTTGGGCTCCCTTCTCAGACTCTGCCTCCCATGTGTGTCTCCTGCCTCTCCCGCCTCTACCCGTACCATCTGCTCAGCAGGGCACAGCTTTCCAAAGCCCTGGGTCAGCCCTCGCCTGGTAACTCTACCTGGGGAGAGAGGCTGCTCTGATGACCCACCAGATCAAAGATAAAGCCCAGAGTGTTTACAGCATCAGCTTTCGCTCCCTGGAGAGAGGGACTGTATCTTTCTAAATGGCTGCAAAACCCAACTGTGGCTTTTTGAATGACTGGCCCTGTTGACACCTCCAGGCCCAGGCTCCCAGCTGCTGCCCTGGCCCAGCCCAGGGAGGGAGGGAGACCGCTGACAGGACACCCATCAAGAGAACAAATCTATCAGCCCCATCTTCGCTGAGTACCAGCCTCGCCCTCATACCTGCCAGGTGGTGCCTCCTCTTTCTTGGTAAACTTCTTTATCCCTTAGTTAGGCCATGTGGGAGACTCTCGGGGCTTATGGTTGATTAGCAGCTGGGTCTGTGTCCAGAACCTGAGATCAGGAATCCATAGATCTGGGCTGATTGTGTGCTGGAGCCTTGGATAATTATGCCTCTTAAAGCTGTTTACTCATTTACAAGGATGCCAACATGGAGCAGAAGAGGCAGACCGGGGTGGATGGAGGCCAGGGCTCAGCTCCTGCTTGTCACCCTGCCCAGCTTCACATATAGTCTGCCGTTTCCCAGTTAGGGGACCCTTTGGTGCCTCGGTGTTCCTCATCTGTGAAATGGGACTGTCAACATTCCTCCTTCACAGGGTCACTAGGAGGATTAAGGAGGATTAAATGAGATATACTTATGAAGAGCTGAGTACGCTGTTTGGCACAAAATAAAGTTTATCCAGGATCTACCATCTTCTGGGGCTGTGGAAGGTGCTGGGGTCCCAGAGGCACAGGGCTCACAGTGGGGTAACTGAGAGGAGAATAAAATAGAATAACAAGTACAGAAGCAAATCAGGTTACTGGCCCTCCTCATGCACCTCACTTCAAAAATACCCCCTTATGTGTGTGTGTGCCCTCAGCACACAGCACGGCCCCTGCCTGCCTCTCCAGTGTGTGTGTGTGTCTGTGTGTGTGTGTCTGTGTGTGTGTGTGTCCTCACTGCATGGCATGGCCCCCACCTACCTCTCCAGTGTATGTGTGTCTGCGTGTGTCTGTGTGCGTGTGTCTGTGTATGTGTGTGTGTCCTCACTACGCAGCATGACCCCCGCCTACCTCTCCAGAGTGTGTGTGTCTGTGTGTGTGTCTGTGTGTCTGTGTGTGTCTGTCTGTGTGTGTGTGTGTCCTCCCTGCATGGCACAGCCCCTGCCTACCTCTCCAGTGTGTGTCTGTGTGTGTATGTGTGTGTGTCCTCACCATGCAGCACGGCCCCTGCCTACCTCTCCAGTGTGTGTGTGTGTGTGTGCCTGTGTGTGTGTGTGTCTGTGTGTCCTCACTGCATGGCATGGCCCCTGCCTACCTCTCCAGTGTGTGTGTGTCTCTGTGTGTGTCTATGTGTGTGTGTGTGTGTCCTTACCATGCAGCACGGCCCCTGCCTAACTCTCCAGTGTGTGTGTATGTCTGTGTCTGTGTGTGTGTCCTCACCACGCAGCATGACCCCCGCCTACCTCTCCAGTGTGTGTGTGTCTGTCTGTGTGTCTGTGTGTCTGTGTGTCCTCACTGCATGGCATGGCCCCTGCCTACCTCTCCAATGTGTGTGTCCTCACCACGCAGCACAACCCCCGCCTACCTCTCCATTGTGTCTGTGTGTGTGTCCGTGTATGTGTCTGTGTGTCCTCACTGCATGGCATGGCCCCTGCCTACCTCTCCAGTGTGTGTGTGTGTGTGTGTGTGTGCGTCTGTGTGTCTGTGTCTGTGTGTCTGTGTGTCCTCACTGAATGGCATGGCCCCTACCTACCTC
>NW_024070191.1:32282203-32342515 GCF_014754425.2 Oryx dammah | reverse complement strand
GTATCTGTGTGTGTGTCTGTGTGTCCTCACTGAATGGCATGGCCCCTGCCTACCTCTCCAGTGTGTCTGTGTGTGTGTCTGTGTGTGTCTGTGTGTTTCTGTGTGTCTGTGTGTCTGTGTCTGCATGTGTGTCTCTGTGTGTGTCTGTGTGTGTCTGTGTGTGTCTCCTCACTGTATGGCATGGCCCCCGCCTACCTCTCCAGCACCTTGCTCCTTGTCCTCCAGCCATGTTGGACTCCTTTCTAGCCCTTGAGCCCACCAAGCTCTTTCCTGCCTCAAGGCTTCTGCTGGGGTCCCTTCTGCTTTGAACAGTGGTTCCAGGACCAGAAGCATGTCAACATATTCCAGGAACTTGATGGAAATGCAAATTTCCCAGCCCTACCCAGGCCCTCTGGAGCCTAGCACACTAACATTTAAGCATCTCTGGCTTCTGCTCAGGGAAGGACACAGCCCCTTAGACTCTCCGAAGAGCCCACGTGGCCAGGGTGTGTCTCTGTGTGTGACTTCCTTGTTGACTTGTCATTTCGTCTGGAAGAAATGGGACATCTCTCTAAGAAGCCAGTCTGGAACCGGCGGGACCAGCTCTGGATAGATGATGTCAGCAAAGCCAGGGCCAGCACCGGGGACACACACAGACGTCCTGGCCCACACGGCCGCGTCACGGGACACGCAGAGGCCTGGAGCAGGTGAGCCGGCTTAAGTGGAGAGGAACCAAGTCACTTGGGCAGAGTTAGCACCTAATGGAAAAGCAGAAACGTTAAGGACGTAATTAACACCTATATTCAAATCTCACTGGTAGCTAAAGTAGGACTTAACCATATACTTGAAAATAACAAAATAGCCCCAGGACAGAAGCAAATCTATAAAGATGTTGCTAACACTTAAGTGAGTAATATCTAGGAAATGAGTTTCTTTTTCCTTTGAACATGTTGACTCACTGTAGTTTCACGGCCCCCCCACCCAAAATCAAGTTCTGTGAGTTGACCCTGTGAACTGTAGCCCTCCAGGCTCTTCTGTCCACCGGATTCTCCAGGCAGGAATACTGCAGTGGGCTGCCATGCCCTCCTCCAGGGGATCTTCCTGACCCAGGGATTGAACCTGTGTCTCCTGCACTGGCAAGCAGATTCTTTACTGCTGAGCCACCAGGGACGCCCAAGTTATATAGCTGTCTTTTAAATATTTGTCAAGGCAAGGATGAGTCTATTCCTGACACATTTTGAGTCTGCATTGCCTAGGAAGACACACACACACACTTGTATACTCACCTGACAAATAGCAGCTTCCTTCCAGTCAAAGCAGAGAGAGAGAGGGACTCTGGAAAGACCCAGAAGGTGCCATCGGCATGAAAGGCCACAAAGTCCTGAACAGGGAGTGGCCCAGGCCTGAGGGCACAGAGGAAGCCCCGCAGCTGATGCGCATGGCAGGCTCCCTCGTCTGCAGAAATAATGCAATTGTGAGGGGCCAGAGAAGCCACAAATAGAACAAAGGAAGGAAAGGAAAAATCGATAGCTTTAGGGGGGAGGAAGGGAGCCAGGCGTGATGCCTGAGTCCTGCCGGCAAGAACAGGAAAGAGGCAGCAGGGCTGGCCGGGGTCCCCTCACCCACATCACAGTCCCCCTGGGTGGGGGCCGTGTTCCTAAATCCCTTGCTAGGCAACCTGCACCCTGCCTCTCGCCAGCTGACCCTAGTGTCCATCTCCCACACCTGGGGATTGAGAGGCGGAAAGACTGCGTAACTCGCTCCAATTCTCACTCTCAATAAAAGCACAGAGACTTGAACCCAGGGTTGCCACCTGTCAGCCCAGGCTCTTCCTCACCCACCACAGCCGTCTGGATCAGGAGGGCTCTTGTGGCTTAGGAGCCAAAGTTGAGTTTGGAAGGAAGGAGGACCATGTTACCTGTGTGCCTGGAGCTGGCTTCCCCAGGCCTGATTCACCTGGAAACAGCCTCTGGGGAAACTTGATCCCCTCCCACCTCCCATCCAAGTGCAGCACAAACTGATGGGTATCTCTGAAAGCAGGCGGGATAAGACCCGCAAGAGGCCTTCCTAGGACCTCAGAAGATGAACGCCTTGCTCCTTGGGATTCGGTCTTCTTCCCCTCCCAGGAGGGCCTGCCAAAAAGAAGGGTCTCTGAGGAGCAGGACAGGGCAGGCGTGGGGCCCCCAGGGAGCAGGGGGAAGTGGGGTCTCCTCTTGGTTGATCCACACCCTGAGCCCCTGGGACCCGACATCTGCCCACCACCCCTCCCTGCAGTGTTTTAGTTGGAAAGTAAGACCCAACTCGTTAAATCAAAGTGGTTTCCCCAGCAACCCTGGGAGAAGCAGGTTTACTTACAACAGGTAAATAATGCATGAGCTCAGGCTGAGAAATACAGCAACCAAGTTCATGTTACTAACAGATTCACTGAACCTGGAGGCTGGGCTCCTGAGCCCGAGTCCCAGGGGATGAGGTTGCAATTCCCCCCAGCTCACCCCTCCTCTCCTAAGGAATCCTTTCTGCATTCAGATTGTGCATGTGTGTGTGTTCTCTTTTTTTTTCCTGGCTATTTCTTACTCCCTAAATCAAACTGCCTCTGCCTTCAAGAGCAAAGGACTAGGCACCCATCCTCCGTGTGGCTTCTCCAATCTCTAAAGACAGGGCGCTGAGAAAGTCTCTTCTTTTGCAAAGTCGGACAAGGCAGACCAGACCTGCACCAGGCTCCTTGGTCTGACAGGAGACAGTTTGTTTCCAAAGCCAGTCGGTGTACCTGACAGGTTGGCCGGGTCTCCACGCTCCCTGGCACAGATGAACGCCGCCAAGAAGAAATGTACACTGAACCAAATTGTGAAAGAACAACTCTTCATAAAGACAGTGGGTTCCTCCCTCCCCCCTGAGAATAACTGATAGTGAACCTACATCTCTCTACCCTCCTGGAAATATGCTGGGCTTTCTCTGCCTGGCACTCTGGAAGTCATAAGTTTTGTTTTTAATTTTATAAATAGGAATTGACAGTGCAATAGAGAAAATGCCTTTTCAAATTACACAGCGCCCTCCCAATTTGATATCCCCACACCTCCACTCCAAAAAGAATCATTTATGTATTTAGATGATTGAAAATTCAGTACAGGGAGAAATTTTAAAATGCCAGTCAGAATGAACTGGCAGGCTTAAGTTGGGGGCAGGGGTGCTTTGCTGGTGGCTCAGATGGTAAAGAATCTGCCTGTGATATAGGAGACCCAGGTTCGATCCCTGGGTTCGGAAGATGCCCTAGAGAAGGAAATGGCTACCCACTCCAATATTCTTGCCTGGAGAATTCCATGAACAGAGGAGCCTGGCGGCATGCTACAGACCACACAGTCCATGAGGTCGCAGAGTCTGACAAGACTGAGCAACTAATACACATAGGTTTAATGGGGAGAGGGGTGCATGAAAATTTAGTTTCTGCCCAGAAAGATTTGCAAGTTTTGGGGTTCCCCTGGAGGGTAGTTGGCCCTCCAAATCCCAGAAGATGAAGCATTACAGATGTCTGTAGCACCTGACTTGTCCACCTGCTGTCCTCCTGTGTCAGCAGATGTGAGAGAGCAGCCAGATCCCTGTTTACCTTGGTTGACTGCCTTGTACACAGTAGGTACCATCTAGATGAATAAGAGACGACAGAGAAGCTGATGAAAATATCTAGCTCCCCTGGAAACAAAAAAAATCACAAACTTGCCTCAACACAAGCAAGGAGATTTAGGCAACTACAGCCACTTGTGTCTGTTCAAACATACTTGCGGTATTACAAAGTGGCCTGACTCAGAGATTGTGTGGAGAATCAAGGAGTTAATGAGTAACTCTCTGTGGAAATGCTCCTATTGGAAATCCCCCAGTTTCTCAGGTGGAAAGGAAGTAATTCACACTAACAATAGATACCGCTTCGTGACTGCAAATCGAGGCACATCTTCAGTGAGTATCATAGCAACCTTGTTGGGTCTATGAAAATTATGTCAGCTTCGCATTCAAAGCTGAAAAGCCAACAGCCAAATCTGTTAGAAAAACAACTCTCAAAAGAGGAAATTCTGACATGTGCTGCCACATGGATGAACTCAAGACATTACATGAAGTGAAATAAGTCAGCTATGAAAAGGTAAATACTATAGGATCACACTTATAGGGGGTGCTTAGCATAGTCAGGTTCATAGAAACTGTAAGATGGTTGCCAGGGGCCTGGGGACAGAGAGGAAGGGGGAGCTGGTGTTTAATGGGTTTAGAGTTTCAGTTTTACAAGGTGAAATGAGTTCTGGAAATGGATGGTAGTGACGGTTGTACCATATGATGAATGTATTGGATATGATTGAACTGTAGGCTTAAAAATGGTTCAGATGGTAAAATTTATGTTATGTGTATTTCACTGCTATTAAAAAAAATGGAGAAGGGAAAAAAAACAATCCCAGGCATAAATGTAAACAAGATGACGGAAAAACCTTCAGGTTGACTATTGAAGCGGCTTAGACAAAACCACTCAGATAAAGCAATGTCTGACTTGAGAGTGAAATCAAGTGAGGTGTTTGGTCTGGACTGAAAATTTGTTTAGTTGGTCCCAGGTCATGCATCCACCGCTAAACATTATGACAGGCACATAAGAAATGAAAACGTTTTCGGGAACAACCAACCGAGGAAGTGATGGAAGGTGTAATTGGAGGGCAGGCACCCTGTCTGTCACAGATCTCATGGCAGGGATAGAACAATTAGCGGGCAGCCAACAGCTCGCAAGGGCAGGTTGCCCGGGGGATGGTGCAACGTGATAGCACGCTCCAGAGAATGCTCTGGAAAATCACCACCACCAGAGGTACTGGACTGAGCCCTAATGGCACATCAGCAAACCCTGTCCAACTGGGCAAACAGTCTGTCTGTGGGAGAAAATGAATAATTACTGTGGAAGTCATTGACAGAAGCACAAAAGTCTCGGGAGAAACATCCCAAAACCTACTGAGAAAAATAAGACAGTGTGTGTCCCTGGCAGGCCGGCCCTAGAGAAACAACGGAACCTGAGGAACTTGTGGAGTAAAACCTGCTGCCCCTTTGGAAACCAGAGAGGGATCTGGACACTCGCTGACCGTCTCACGGGCATCAGGCTGTCACCCGCTTTGGCATCAATTCAAAAGGCAGTACATCTAAACGATTACGTATCAGTGTGACATTCCTGTCCCAAATACAGATCATGTTCACGGTTCTTGGCTAACACAGCACGGACTGTGATAATAAGTTACATAAACCCACTCAGGCTATACCTTAACACGCTGCAATAATACGTAGTACTTACAAAGCATGATTGGATCTCTTATCAAAGGCGTGCTTTTACATCTATCCTCCCATCTTTACTACCCCAAGAAAACCGGGAGACCAGTTGAAATAGCAGTGTTCAAATAACTTATGTTTATCTTTGGTTGCTCTGGGCCTTCGGGGCTGTGTGCGGGCTTTCTCTAGTTGCAGTCAGTAGGGGCTGCTCTCCAGTTGCAGGACGTGGGTTTCTCATCGCTGTGGCTTCAGGCTTCACCTGAGCTTCAATAGTTGCAACATGTGGGCTCAGGAGTTGCGGCTCACGGGCTCCGTTGCTCCGAGGCAAGTCGAATCCTCCCGGCCCAGGGATCAAAGCCATGTCCCCTGCACTGGCAGGCAGGATTCCTATCCACGGTACCACCAGAGAAGCCTTGAAGGAGCATTTTACAAGAGAAAAAAACTCAAGCCGGGCTGGGCCTTTCCCAGGGCCTGTCTCTGTGGTCTGACCCATCCCTGTAGCTGCACTGGACGTTCATTCCTTGTGGACACAAGACACTTTCCTATAGGTCAGGGTGGGTCATCTAAATGGTACCTTCCAACACTTTGCATGCTTCCCTGGGTTACCCCCATAACTGAGGACCCCAAGTGGATAGGCGACTAGTACGCCTCTGCCTCCCTTAGCGCTGGGTAAACCGAGAGATATCTGTGGCTCTGGGGGCCACGTCACCAGCGCACGCGCATCCCTCCAGGACAACCTCGCCCTGGGCTCTGACTCACCTAATCACAGCCCGGTGCCTCTCTGTGAGCTGCAGGGAGTAATTTAGGAGTTTGGGCCCGTGGAGTGCCAACAACCCGGCCAGGGAGGGAAGGCCCCACAGAACTGCTGAGGCCTCGGGTCAGGGCGGCAGTGGCTACAGAGCAGAGGATGAAAGGCCAGTGGCCCGTGAGCAGAGGCACAGAGACCCCCGCCCACAAGCGCATGCCTGGTGCAGTCAAGAACAAGGCAGAGACCTCTCTGCAGAGCCACAGGTGCGGCCTAAACTTCTGATCGGTTTTAGAGGGGGTTCTGGGGAATCCTCAGTTCCTATCAGAAGGAACTGCCCACAGCCACAGGGAGGTCAGGCCTCCCTCCACTGGACTAGACGTCACCCCACCCACCTCCAAGCCTGGCTTCTCTCCCAGTTTTTCCAGAATTCTCTTCTGTTCTTAAAATGTCAAAAGCTCTAGTTTAACTGCACTGACCACCACCCCGCCCTTCAAGCTCCACCTCCAACCCTAAAAGGAAAACCAGAATCCCCACATCCTCAGATGAATCTCCCAGTTCTCAGACCCCCACGGCCACATGCTTCTCTTGCATCCAGCTCTCAGAGGAAGTCTGAGGGCTGAGGAAAAGGGGAGCGATCCAAAGACCCAGCGCTCTGGGCTCTATGTATGTGCGTGCATGCTTGCATGCTAAGTTGCTTCAGTCGGGTCCTCCTCTTTGCAACCCCATAGACTGTTGCCTGCCAGGCTCCTCTGTCCATGGGATTCTCCCAGCAGGAATACTGGAGTGGGTTGCCATTCCCTTCTCCAGGGGATTTTCCCCACCCAGGGATCAAACCCGTGTCTTCTGTAGCTTCTGCGCTGCAGATAGGTTCTTGACCGCTGAGCCACCAGGGAAGACCCTCTGGGCACAACAAGCACTGGATTCCATCTTCCCCTCCCCCGACCCACCCCTAACACAGCCCCATCTCCCACCCGCCCTGCACCACACCCCCAGGACTCAAGCGTGCTTTCCCACACTCCCGGAAGCCCCGTGGGGCAGGTGGTATTATCTGGTGCCCAGAGAAGGACACTGAGGTCGGTGGGGTTACGTGGACAAGCTAGACAGGGCATTGGGGCGGTGAATGGCTGAGCTCCCAGACCCTCAGGCTGGCGCTCACAGCAACCTCACAGCTCCCCGCCAGCCAACATTCTCCTCTCCCCTGCCGCCCCTGCAGCAACTCCAGCCCCACCCTTGAAGTAGGAACTTCACCCCTATTCAAGCTTCCCTTCCCTCTTTGGAAAGTGGGGCACACATTATTTCCCTCCACACCCTTGATCTACAAGGGGGATGGAGAATGGAAATTACAGTAGCACCAGGGAAGCCAGGCTCTCCTTTGATTCCGCTTGTGAAGGGCATGTGGGGGCACAGGACATCAGAAGAGCTGCCCAGAGCAAGGCCAGGGGCAGCACCCAGGGACAGCGGGCAGGAGAGGTCCTCCCACCAGCAGGTCCCACTGTGCGGGGGTGGGGGACGGGTAGGAGAGGTTGCACCATGCCCATAGGTTGCACCCTCTGCTCTGGGTTCCTTCTGAAGGAAGACTCAAGCAGGACTGCTGAGCTTCTGAGACTTCAGCGGTCTAATGGGATGCAAATTGGAATTTGCTCCCATAAAGATGTATTATGCATGGACTTTCTATTAGATTTCACTTGGAAACTCATCATCCATCACCCGGCAGGGCCTGCTGTACCTCGGGCCTGTGTCAGCAGTTTCTCGTCATCTAGTGTCTGAGGCCAAAGTCATCTCCCTTGCAAGGGGAGCCTGGGGGACCCCAAAGCTTTGGAAGGTTGCCCTGGGTGGATAGCAAAACCACTTCCTGGCTGGCATCTTCCAAGGGGATCCCAGCCCTCTTGTGAGGGAGCGGGGCCAAGATGAGAAGTGGGGCCTTACCTGCGGAATATTCCTTGGAAGGACTAATGCTGAAGCTGAAACTCCAATACTTTGGCCACCGGATGCAAAGAGCCGACTCACTGGAAAAGACCTGATGCTGGAAAAGATTGAAGGCGGGAGGAGAAGGGGACGACAGAGGGTGAGATGGTTGGATGGCATCACTGACTCAATGGACATGAGTTTGGGTGGACTCCAGGAGTTGGTGATGCACAGGGAAGCCTGGCGTGCTGCGGTTCACGGGGTTGCAAAGAGTCGGACACGACGGAGCAACTGGACTGAACTGAACAGATCTGCAGAAGCAGGGGATGGAGCCACTTGTCTCAAGATGCCGCAAAGCCCACTGCACAGCTGATGATTTGAGGGACAGGCCTGAGCTAGTGGGGAGGAGGGAAGGAAGGCTTTGTCTGAGGGCCCAGACTTCCTCCAAGGGGGTCAGGACCATGGTCTTCTACCCACGGGGGCAAATAAACTCCTAAGTCTTCTAATAGGATTAGTCTGGAAGACTTTTCTTCCTAAGGGTTCACACACTCACACTCACACATACACACAACCCACATCCCTGTATCCTTACACACACTCACAACCTGCACACATCCAACCCACCCACACCCCCACACTCACACAACAGCAGACACACACACGCGCTTACAGTCACACGTGCACAACATACACGCACACTCAGACACAGCATCCCTTTTCATACATGCCCATGTTCTCACACACACACCCATCTGCTCTCCCATTCACACCCACTCAAACACATGCGACACTGCAACACACACACCCATACCGTCACACACCCACACTCACACAGCACACACACGCTTATATACATGCACACGCACGTGTACACACTCACAGTCACACCCATACAACACACATCCTCATATCCCACCCCCAAGATGCAACACATACACCCACACACGCACACATGCTCATTCACAGCCAGGATTACCTCTGAGGCCACAGGAGTCAGAAGGGAGTTTTTCTTCATTCACGAAAGACTGCAGATGCAGCCTCCCAGAGTCGCGGGGATACAGACTCTGTGGGTGTCATCAGAGCAATGGTAGCCGATTCCAGGCTCTTGGGAGCAGAGATTAGGCAAGGGGGAGCCATGTTCCCTCCACCAGTGGAAAGGCAGGTGGGCAATGAGGCACAGGAAACCCAACGGGAAGAATCAGCTCAGCTGGACGTTGGAGACATGATACAGTGCCAGGTAGGAGAGAGAGTGCTCAGTTCCTGAAGCCTGTGAAACAATCCACTCATCAACCGCTGTTGACCGAGCATCTACTGCATTCCCCAGGCTGAGCTGGGGGTCTTGAGACCCAGAGTCTGCCTGTCGCGAGGTATCAAGCCAGTTCACAAAAGATAGCCCACAGTTCTGGATGGGAACAAGGGCTGTGAAACCGGAAGTGCTCATCTGGACCATCAGAGAGGCAAAGCCACTGTGGGCTGGAGTGATTCCAGAAGGAGGAGAAGGGAAAAATGGGTGAAGGCTAAGACTTTCAGGCAGGACCATGGGAGGCGTGGGGAGAGGAGCTAGCCCTGAAGAACTGGGCGATGAGAATCCAGCCCCTGCAGTTCACTGAGGTTAGGAGCCTGTCTTTAAATTCACCTCTGCATACTCCAGGGAAGGAGGAAGGCCTTGGTGTGTCCCTTAACTGTGCTTCCAAGTTCATCTCCTCCAGGAAACCATCCAAGATCTCCCTCCTCAGAGCCCAGCACATTTAAGGCTTTAATTTCTTGTCATCTCAGATTTAGACCAATTCAGCACATAGTAAGTTTTCATGATAAGCCTCTGTTGTTAACAGTAGAATTCCTGTCTACCAGGGAAAGTCATATAAACCAAGAGCTATACTAGCAGTGTATTAATGCTTAAAAGAATTGACACTTTTGAACTGTGGTGTTGGAGAAGACTCTTGAGAATCCCTTGGACAGCAAGGAGACCCAACCAGTCCACCCTAAAGGAAACCAGTACTGAATATTCACTAGAAGAAGTGATGCTGAAGCTGAAGCTCCAATACTTTGTCCACCTGATGAGAAGAACTGACTCATTGGAAAAGACCCTAATGCTGGGAAAGAATGAAGGCAGGAGGAGAAGGGGATGACAGAGGATAAGATAGTTGGATGGCATCACCCTTGATGGACATGAGTTTGAGTAAGCTCCAGGAGCTGGTGATGGACAGGCAGGCCTGGCGTGCTGCAGTCCATAGGGTTGCAAAGAGTCGGACAAGATTGAGCAACTGAACTGAACACTAGCAGTGCCATTCCCTTACACAGACTGGTATAGGGCCCAGAAGTGGAGAAGCAAAAATCCAAATAGGACAATCAGAAAAGGCTTCATAGGGACTTCCCCGATGGTCCAGTGGTTAAGACTTCGCCTTCCAGTGCAAGGGGTGTGAGTTTGATCCCTGGTCGGGGAGCTAAGATCCCATATGTGTTGTGGCCAAAAAAACCAAAACATAAAACAGAAACAATATTGTAACAAATTCAATAAAGACTTTAACAATGGTCCACAGTAAAAAAAAAAAAAACTGTAAGAGAAAAGGCTTCATAGAGGCAATGATGTTCAAGGCCAGGCTAAATGTGCCTTGTCATTGTTCATCAGCTACCTCTGGCCCCCATAGTAAATTTTGTTTATTACATCATATACCTCTTCATCTATAATGCTTGCTTGTCTGCTAAGTGGCTTCAGTTGTGTCTGAGTCTTTGTGACCCCATGGACTGTAGCCCACTAGGCTCCTCTGTTCATAGGATCCTTCAGGCAAGAATACTGGAGTGGGTTACTATGCCTTTCCAACCCAGGGATTGAACCTGCGTCTCTTGTGTCTCCTGCACTGGCAGGCAAGTTCTTTACCACTAGCGCCGCCTGGGAAGCCCACCACACCTCTTCATCTCCTATAATACCTAGCATAAAACTGGGCATCAGCAAGTTCTTAATAAATTTACTATCTTGGTCATTCATTCAACACCTACTGGCTTCCTTTCATGCTCATTGGTGGAGCTTCTAGGATGCTTCTTTGCCCTCCAAAATGTCTAAGTTTATACCCAGCCAGCTCCCAGACTTGACAAGGCAGCACGTTGAGGGAGGGTGGAGTGCTCCCTGGGCGGTCCTCTGGTTGCCGACTTTTCTCTGTAGGTCAGAGTGTAGACAGGGAGTACAACTGAGAATCTTAGAACCAGGACCTCAAAGATGTCCTGTATCTTCCTTCTACAGCCAGAGGCTAGAGACAGTAAGTGGGTGTGCAAAGTCCCAAAGGTGGTTAGATAAGATCAAAGGAAATCATATCTTGAAAACTGTGCTTTGATCTAACTTGACAGTGGAGAATCCTAACCTACCTCATCGGTGGCTTCTGGAGGAGGTGAGCCTTATCTCCAGTGATAAGTCAGATAGTCTCTCCTGTCAGTGGGATGGACCAAAAATCCCACTTAACTTCTATGCTTTTCCTCCCCAAGCCCCTAACTGCAGTCTAATCATGAGAAAAACATCAGCCAAATCCCAGTCGAAGGAGACACGATACCTGACCAATATTCCTCAGATATCCAAGGTCATTCAAGACAAGGAAAGTCTGAGAAACTGTCACAACCAAGCACAGGCTATGGAGATACCAAACTGAATATAACGTGGAATCCTGGATTAGAATAGAAAAAGGACGTTAAGAAATCTGTATAAAATTTAGACTTTAATTATAGTGATGTATTAATGTTGGTTCCTTAATTTTAACAAATATACCATACTAATGTGAGAGGGTAGTAGTAGTGGAAACCAAGTCCTGGTGTGTATGAACCCTCTGTACTATCTTTGCTTTTTTTCTAGAAATCTAAAAATGTTCTAAAAGAAAATTTTAATTTAAAAAAAAATTGGGAGGACTTCCCTGGCAGTCCAGTGGTTAAGATTCCACAACTTTCACTGCAGTGGGGTATGGGTTCAATCCCATGTGTGCACAGCATGGCAAAATATACGAAAATAAAACAACTTTTAATTAAAATAGCTTTTTAAAAAAATTTGCTCTGCAGTTATAAAAACATGCTACCCATCCTAGTTCTGAGTGTGAATAACAGACTCAGCCCAGGGCTCGCCCTGTCCCACCGCATGGTCATTAGACACACTGATGTCTCTTTAAGCTTCTCTTGATTGTGATGGTCTCTCAGACTTCCCTTGCTTCTGATGACCTTGGTGGTTTTGAGGAGGACTGGTTGGGTATGTTGTAGAACGTCTCTCAATCAGGATTTGTTTGATGTTTGGTTCCTCAGCTTGATTTCAAGTCCTTTAGAACCACAGTGGTCGTCTCTTTCCCCTGGGCAGGTTAGGGAGGGAGGTAACTGTGCTTTTCTCCACTCTGAAGCCTGCGTATAGGGCGAGTGAGAAGCCAGAGCAGAAAGGTAAAGCCATACCTTTAGGGCCCAGAGACCACCTGGGCCATTCTGAAATCAGCGTTGGCATCCTTGCTCCAGAAGCGCTGGGCCTGATGCATCCCTCAGCTTCATCTCCTGTGGGAGCTTCAGCCTCCGAGGAGAGTCTTGGCTGGGGGACTGGGGACTTCAGAGAACTAGCTCTGTTTTCGTCTCCCCAGAGCCAGTTCCGAAAGAGAGGCTTCTTCTCCATAGCCACCTCCTGTGGTCCATGGGGACCCATGAAACTGAGAATACTGGGGTCTACGAGGTGTTGCCTTGACAACCCAGCCTTCCAGGTATGGGGGGGAGAGGGTGATGCTTGTGTGAGTTCCGAAAAAGGCAGGATGCTAGAGCTGAGCTGACTCTAGGGTGTTATCATCTTTACCTCCCCCCAGCCCCACCCAGGTCCCTCCATTCTACAGTTTCGTAGCCTCAGGCCTCTGATCCAGCCACTCCTTCTGGGATGCCGCCCTGGTGAGGGGGAGGCAGCCACCGGGCACTGAGCTGTGTGGGTTTGACGGGAGCTGGCAGGCAAACTCGGCGAGCTAAATCCAGTGGACCATTCGAGATGTCTAGACAGGAAGCCAGGCTGGGAGAAAAGCAAGGCCACTCCCTGAGGCTGGAGGCCTGAGGCGGCCGGGCGGGCAGCTGCCACTGTTTCAGGAGCCCAGGGGATACGTCCCCAAGGGCCAGCGGCGGGGGCGGTGGGGAGCAGCTCAGGGCACATCCTTAGGGCAGTAAACGGCATGCCTTGCCCCCACACAAGTGCAGCAGGGGCGTGCCAGCTGGTGCAGACATCCCATTAAGGGGTGGTGCTCAGGTGACCATGTAGCCCACCTTGACGCTGAGGTTGAGTTGGGGAGAAGGGGACCTGGCATCAGGCTTTCAGGCTCTCATCCCAGAGCCAGTACTGACATCCAAGCAGGGCAAGGAAGGGGGGATGAAGCACCATCCAGGGTCCAGCCCTGGGACCTCGAACCAGTTAGCCCACCTGTCAGTTTCCCTATTTGTAAAATGGGCTAATCAGACACCTGCCACGCCTGCTTCATGGGTCATTAGGACGGGCAGATGAAACGCTACACGGGAGAAGACGTGTGAAGTGCTTGGTAGGCATGACAATCACGAACAATGTTTATACTGTAAGCTTCAAGGCTGTTGAGATATTCAGTTGCAGGCTTGAGTTCTTTGGTTGACAGTCACTGACTCACTTAGATTTTTCAGGTCATTTAGTTCCAACACACCCATCTAGTCCTTGATGAAAGCTGGACATGGTTCTGTGACCTTCTGAGGTCCTAGAACAAGTTAGTATCTGAGTCCAGGGGCCTGCAGTCCAGGGTTCCTGATTCCTACCAGGGCCTGGAGCACTGTGCATGCCACATGGCCTCTGAGTCCTCTTGCTTTTCCGCATTCCACTTCCATCACCGAGAGCTGGTCCCCGTTCCCTGCATTTGCATTTTAGCACACACCCACTCTCAACAGCTTATCCTAGAACCAAACACCCCTGCCAGGTTCTGAGATCTTTAAGGAAATACAAAAGGGTGAAAGACACAACAGAAAGAAGATAAGCAAGTGTTCCTTTGGAGCCCGGCCAGTGTGGATCGGCAGGACGCCCTGGAGCTCCCGCCCTCAATCTGTTCACCAACCTGTTTCTCTCCCCAGTCAAGCTGCTCCTGAAAGCCTCTCTGGGAAGACTTCCCAGATCAAGCAGGCACTGGCAGCTTCCATGGCTTGGCTCTGTCTGAATCTAGCACTGCCCCGGGTGTCACTCACCTACCTTCCACCTCGCTCACGGGGCACTTGGCCTTGCCTTCCACACCCAGCTGCTGGGCCAAGCAGCTCCCATCTCCTTGCCCGGCTTCTGTGCAAGAATGCTTCCCCGCTCTCTGCCTTAATCCCAGCCAGATGCTTGACATACATCCGACGTCGATCCTGAATCGTCTCTTGATGTATTCGTCCCCTGCTTTTACTGGGTCATGAGCTCACCCTCTCCTCTCTGCACATCTGTGTTGTTGGTCTGAGACAGTTATAATTCAGGAGATCTCATTATCAAGAAGGGAGAGTTACTCACCTCTGGTCTTGGGTTGATTCAATCAGGAGGCAATTGGACTCCCTTGGGTCCCAACTCCATGTCTCTTCAGTCCTGGCTCCAAAGCTGAATTCCTGACATGCTGTCTCTTTACTTTAGAGTGACAATTCTGTCTTTGATTTAAAATCCAAACTAGTAGACAGATAGATAAGTCCACCTTCTCTTGCCAGACAGTCTCCTTACTCTGACCTTTTACTATCTGATCATAATGTTGTTTGAAAGGAGTCTGTGGACGTGCTACCAGTGTCTAAAAGGGAGAGGGAAGAAAAGCAGAATACAAACACACAAGCGTGCACACATGCGTGTCCATGTATGTTTTGCTGTCAAATATAACTTACCTCTAGATGATGAAATATCAGTTTGTCTCTGTAAGCATACGTGATCTCCAAATGATATACACAAATCTGAAAATAACAGCTGCCATCAGAGAAAGATTTTCATGATATATATTTTTCTGCCTTTTGAATTCATAAAGCTTTTTTATGATGAATTATTTCATATGTACAGAAATATATGAGATTAATGTATGTATTGAGATAGGGTTAATAAATAATTCCTCCCTGTGGATCTACCACCCACTGTAAGAAATGGAGCATTACAATAGGGTTAAGACTTTTTGCAGTATGCCCCTGGTCCCACATAGGTCACTGCTGTCTGCTTGTCCTCAGTCTTGCCTGCTTTTATTTTTTTTCCTTTTTATTACTTATTTATTTAGCTGCACTAGGTTTTAGTTGTAGAACAAGGGATATTTAATTGTAATGTTCATACCCTTAGTTGAAGCACAGGTTATCTAGTTGCCTGACCAGGGATTGAACCCAGGCCCGCTGTGTTGGGAGCATGGAATCTCAGCCACTGGACCACCAGGGAAGTTCCAAATTTGCCTGCCTTTAAAATTGTGTTGTGGTGTTGGAGAAGACATTTGAGACTTGGACTGCAAGGAAATCCAACCAGTCCATCCTAAAGGAAATCAATCCTGAATATTCGTTGGAAGGACTGATGCTGAAGCTGAAACTCCAATACTTTAGCCACCTGATGCAAAGAACTGACTCATTGGAAAAGACCCTGATGCTGGGAAAGATTGAAGGCAGGAGGAGAAGCGGACGACAGAGGATGAGATGGTTGGATGGCATCATCAACAAAATGGACATGAATTCGAGCAGACGCCAGGAGATAGTGAAGGACAGGGAAGCCTGGCAAGCTGCAGTCCATGGGGTCGCCAAGAGTCAGACATGACTTAGGGACTAAACAACAAAAGTAATATATCCCTAAGTAATATAGTCTTTCACTTCACTTGTTTGGAACTGTACAAAGAGGGTGTCAAACTGTATGTATTTTTCTATGATGAATTGTCTGTCACCCTGGTAGTAAGATTCATTCCTGCTGATGCTTGATTCATGCGTTTTCATTGTGTTAATGTTTCACTGTATCAATATGCCCACCTTATTTACCCATTTTCCTGGTGTAAGACATTGGACTGTTTCCCATTTTTGCTGCTATGAGCTTTCTCTGACTGCCTTTGGTGCACACATATAAGAGGGACCTAGGGTGTGATCCTGGCAGTGGTGCTGCTGGGCCAGAGTAGCTATACCTTCAGCTCACCGACCATTTGCCAAAGGGTTTCCAAGATAGTTGTGCTAATTCATAATCCCACCTGCACATGAAGGGTATTTTGTTTCTCTGCCTTTTCGTCAATGCGATATTAACAGACTCCACATTTATCGGGAAAAACGTCTGCCTACAAAGCAGGAGACCCAGGTTTGACCCCTGGGTCAGGAAGATCCCCTGGAGAAGGAAATGGCACCCCACTCCAGTATTCTTGCCTGGAAAATCCCATGGACGGAGGAGCCTGGTAGGCTACAGTCCATGGGGTCGCAAAGAGTTGGACGCGACTGAGCGACTTCACTTTCTTTCTTTCTCATATGCAAAGGGCCACTGTCCCTGCAAAACACACAAATACTCTCTCTGAAAAGTGTCACCATAAATAAAATTGCTGGGCTTCCCTGGTGGCTCAGTGGTAAAGAATCTGCCTGCCAATGCAGGAGATGTGGGTTCGATCCCTGGTCTGGGAAGCTCCCACGCGTCACGATGCAACTAAGCCTGTGGGCCACAACTACTGAGCCTGTGCTCTAGAGCTCCGAACCTCAATTGCTAAAGCCCGTACACCCTAGAGCCCATCCTCTGCAACCAGGGAAGCTGCCGCAATGAGAAACCCGCGTTTGGCAACTAGAGAGTAGCCTCCACTCTCCCCAACTAGAGAAAAAGCCCACACAGCATGAAGAACCAGCACAAGCAAAAATAAATAATAAGTAAAAGATTTTTTTTAATTGAGAACAATAATACATTGGTGAGTGCTGCGAGCTAAATTTTTTAAACTTTTTTTTAAATTGTTCATTTTAACTTCTTTTAAAATATTTGTTCACTTGTCTATTTGGCTGTGTCTGGTCTTTGCAGCCCACAGGATCCTTGTTGCAAAGGCAGGATCTTTCGTCGCAGCCTATGGACTCTGTATTTGCGAGATGCATGGATTCTCTAGCTGTAGTGACAGCTCTGAGTTACTCCACTGCATGTGGGACCTTAGCTCTCCAACCAGGGACTAAACCCACGTCCCCTGCACTGCAAAGTAGATTCTTAACCATGGACCACCAGAGAAGTCTATGGGCTAAACTGATGACCTGTCAAATTCATATATTTAAGCACCAACTCCCAATACCTCCAAATGTATCCATATTTGGAGATAAGATCTTTAAAAAGGTATTAGGTTAAAAAGAAGTCTGTACGGTGGGCCTTACAAAAAAAAGGAAAACAGGACACAAATAACACAGAGCAAGGACAGCCATAGGAGGACGCAGTGGAAAGGCAGCCATCTGCCAGCCAGGCAGAGATGTCTCAGGAAAGCCCAGCAGCTTGCTCTTGAACTTCCAGCCTCCAGAATGGTGAGAAAAGAGTACGATTCTGTTGTTTAAACCCCCCAGGCTGTGGTACCTTGTTCTGACAGTCCGAACAGACTAATGCAGCAAGCAGATTGCTGTTTGCACAGCGCTCTCACATACTCATTCATCTACTCATTTATCATCAAATATTAATAGAGCCCAGCCCGGGTGGAAGGTACATTTCATTGTTAAATCCTCCCTGAGTCAGGAATAATGATCCCTGCCTTTAAAACAAGAGGACTGAGTCTCATCGTGTTTGGGTGAGTGCAGAGAGGCAAAGCAAATGGCAAAGGAACGAAGATGGCTTGTGGGGGCCAGAGAAAACTCAGGCAGACATGATCAGCTTTAAATACACTACTGTCACGTGGGAGACAACATCTATTTTTCGTTATGTCCCGAAGGGATAGAAGTATGGTAAATAGGAAGAAACATCAGGAAGACAAGTTTCACTTCGAAAGAAAAACTTTGCACAGTCAGATTTGTCTAAAGATTCCCAGCCCAAGGATTGAACCCGGGTCTCCTGCATTGCAGACGGATTCTTCACCATCTGAGCCACCAGGGAATCCTGACAACAGTTCAGCAAGATGTCTCAAATGTAATGAGCTGTTCCTAAAGAAGCTGGACAACGGCTTTATGAGAGATGGTGTGGATGTGTGGACGTGTGTGTGTGTGTGTGTGTGTGTGTGTGTGTGTGGAATAAGCATCAAGCTTCAGGTTTGTGATTGGAGGACATGACCTTGAAGGGCCCTCCCCATCCAGAGAATCACTGATATCTCTGAGACCAGGTGGTGGACCAGAAAGAGAAGCTGTCTTCTGGATTCTGATTCTCCAGTCTTCCCACCAAGCCAAGCTGCCTTTAAACAGGTTAGCGGCTGGATAAATGTGTTCTGGGTTTCCCTGATGGCTTAGACAATAAATAATCTGCCTGCAATGCAAGAGACCCAAGTTCAATCCCTGGGTTGGGAAGATCTCCTGGAGAAGGAAATGGCTACCCACTCCAGTATTCTTGCCTGGAGAATCCCATAAACAAAGGAGCCTAGCGGGCTACAATCCATAAATTCACAAAGAGTCGGACACGATTAAGCAACTGAGCACTCACAATACATTCTAATGAAGACAGCATTCACTGAGCAGCCTGGGGACAGGACACAGCAACAGGAAGTGTCCAGTTTTTGAAATGAGAGAATTACTTCTACTCACTTTCCCCTTCTCAGAAGTCTTGATTGAAGCCAGGTAGGTAGCAGGGAACAGGAGGGAACATGCAATTTTGAGAACCTACTTAAGCACTGGAGTTCTCATACACCTTGATTGCTTTTTCATCTTTATATTAGCTCCAGCTGTGATATCATTCTTTATCTCCACTTTACAGATGTGGAAGCTGAGACTCCAAAGAAGCCAGGCAACTGTCCAAGCTTCCAAAGCTAAATCACAGCAATGACCTTGAGCCAATTCCCTGCCTCGCTCTTGGAGCCAGAGCTTGCCTGATTCCAAAATCCATCACATCTTGTTACCTAATGGGTATCGGAATGTTAAAAATGTGGGTTTTCTTTCTCTAAATCCAGACTACTGTCCTTGAGGACAAACCCAGGATAAACAAGTTGTCTTGAATTAGGATTTACAGGCTGGGAGGTGGGGGTGAGGTGGAAACACTTCCTTCCTATTCTCTGATTGGACAATTGACACCTTCTCAGCTTCAGGTAAGGCTTCCCTGGTGGCTCAGTGATAAAGAATCTGCCTGCAGTGCAGGAGCTACAGAAGACATAGGTTCGATCCCTGGGTCAGAAAGATCCCTTGGAGAAGGGCATGGCAACTCACTCCAGTATTCTTGCCCGGAGCATCCCATGGACAGAGGAACCTGGTGGGCTACAGTCCATGGGGTCGCAAACAGATGACTAAAGTGACAGCACGCACAGCCTCAGGTATGGGGCCAGCTCCTCCCGTGGTCCCCAAGTTCTCTCCTAACATATTTAATAATTCCTGTGCATTGGGTGAATCTCTTCTCACTTTTATTTCCAGAGGTAATGAGGCCCACCCCTAGAAGAATCTCTCCACAAAGAAGGGCAGGACCACTGGTCATGGCCCAAAGACCTACATGGGTCCTGTGTCCGGCTGAATGATCTATTCAGTCTTCATTGATCTGTGAACTGGGCTGAGAGCCCTTTAAGCTGGCTGGAGAAGAGAACTCTGAGTGGAAAGTGCTCTTCTTTTTTATTTTATTTTTTTCTTTACCCCAAGGCAAAATGCAGCTTCTGTTTTAATCTGAGCCCCACCCTCCTCGGTTAGGACAGATAAACAGAAAGCTGGCCATGGTCCCCTCACTAGACAGTAACAAAGGAAGGGAGGGTTGTTTTTGCCTGGGAGCTGGAGGGCTGGAGGAACCCACTCTCCAATTCAATTCAATAGGAGAGGAAGCCGGGAAGTATCCAGAATAAGAAAGAGCTTTCCCTGTTCTCTACCAGCCTTGCTCTGACTTCTAGGGGCTTCACGTGGCTTCTTCCATGCCCTGAAGTGTCAGAGCTTATTTCCTTCCCAACATAGCCTCGACCTGGAGCTGAACCTCCTTAAACTCCGAGGTTTTCACTCTCACCTCGAGGTTTGCTTTAAGAATCCTCCCCTCCACCAGCCTCCCAGCTCCAGTCCACCTCATTATTCAATCCATCTGACCTTTCTGGAACTCAGAACAGAGGGCGTTGCTTTTTTAGAGATAATAGACCCAAAGAGGTGGAGAGTCTCCGGAACAAAGAGAATAAACAAACGTCTTTTTTTTTTTTTTTTTAATCCCTCAGGAAGTTTAACTTCGGTCAGGTGAGCACAAAGGGAAGCCAGGTAAATGGAGTGTTTATGAACCAGTGAGTGGCACCTCGCACCCCTCCTGGAGGTCAGACCTGGGAGCGCTGCGGAGTGGCAGCCCGGGTTCTACCTTTTAGGGACTCGGTGGAGGAGGCCAGCTCTCAGCTGTTGAAGGGGAGGGCTGGGCCGCTGTCTGCTTTCTAAGGGGAGAAGAGGTGCTCCCTCCATTCAAGGGAGCTAAGGTGAAGGCCCGTGCATTTGGTTAGAGAAGACTGAGAATTTACCTGGTGGTTCAGTGGCTAAGACTTTGCACTCCCGAGGCAGGAGGCCCGGGTTCCATCCCTGGACAGGGAACTAGATCCCACTGGCCACAATTAAGAGTTTGCTTGCTGCAACTAAAAGACCCCATCATCCCTCAGTTCAGTTCAGTTCAGTTTTTTGTGACCCCATGGACCACAGCATGCCAGGCTTCCCTGTCCATCACCAGCTCCTGGAGTTTACTCAAACTCATGTCCAGCGATGCCAACCAACCATCTCGTCCTCTGTCGTCCCCTTCTCCTCCTGCCTTCAGTCTTTCCCAGCATCAGGGTCTTTTCCAATGAGTCAGTTCTTCGCATCAAGTGGCCAAAGTATTGGAGCTTCAGCTTCAGCATCAGTCCTTCCAATGAACACCCAGGACTGATCTCCTTTAGGATGGACTGGTTGGATCTCCTTGCAGTCCAAGGGACTCTCAAGAGTCTTCTCCAACACCATCCCTCACACCACAGCTAAGATAGAAGATCCCACATGCCGCAACCTGGGGCAAGTAAGTAAATAAATATTTTTTAAAAAGAAAAAAAAAATGGGAAGGAGACTTTTCACTTCAAAAGAGAGAGAAACAGAGAGACTGATTCTCTAATACCAGAACCAGGGAGACAGGAAGATCACTGCCCTTTCAGGGACCACGCAGTATTTGCCAAACATTCTAAGGCCCCCGTCACACAAAGGCCCCAGAATGGGGAACACGTTGACAACAGACAGAGGGCACCTACCTGTTATCTGACCTTGGATGGGTTCCTTGAGCTTGTTAGGCTTCAGTTTCCCCACCCCAGGGAGGAAGGGGTTGGATTTGATCCATGATTCCCAAATTTGGGTCCAGTGCAATTTACTGAAAGTTTACTGAAAACTTGTCACCAGATAAGAATATTTTTAAAATATCGCTGGCTCCTCTCACTATCAGTTTAAAAAGGAAGCACATTTCAGGACTAAAAAAAGGAGGAGAGACACAATCTTAGAATATAAAGGAGAGTCCTTTAAAAGAAATATGGAAAAACCCACTACGTGATCTTCCTTTTCTCATTTTTGGACAGACGATTGTTAAGCTTCATCACAGAGGGAAATCAATTCAAGAAACGGGAAACTACCTAGCATCCTAACTCCCAAGATTCCATGATTTGAAGCCCAGTGGGGCAAATCACCCAGCCTCCCTCTGATCCTCGCTTGGCATGTCCCAAAGCCTGAAGCACAGTGAGGCTGGTGGACGGTGGTCGCCACTCTCTGTGCAGATGACTCCTGATACCTGGAATGCAAGCTTTATTCTCCCTTCTTATGCCATTATGTTCCTCCTGTCTCCTGAGATGCAAAGGAGGTCCTGTCACCAGGACAGGGTCTGTTGGGTGCTTCAGGCAGAACGCTTGAGATATGCCCCTTCCTGCATCCGCTGGAGGCAGTAAGTCACTGGGCAGGGGGTTGCCTCTCGCTCACCTTGGACACCTTCACAGCACCTTTACGTGAAGCCTCTCTGTTAATAGATAAGGGAGTTCATGTCTGTACACCGAGGTCCAGAGATACTAGAGTCCACAGAGGGAAGAGGGAAGCTGGCACATGTTCAACCTCTGGTCCAGGAACTAGATCCTACAAGCCATGCAGCACATTCAAAAGATAGATAGATAAATAGTTTTTAAATTAAAATTAAATAAAAATGGTTATGACAGAAAATTTAAAAATAAAAATTATTTCATTGTAAGCATCACCACTCTCTCTCCAAGTTAGAGTTCCCCCAGTCGCTCAGTCGTGTCCGACTCTTTGCGACCCCCATGGACTGTAGCCCTCCAGGCTCCTCTGTCCATGGGATTCTCCAGGCAAGAATACTGGAGTGGGTTGCCATGCCCTTCTCCAGGGGGTCGTCCTGACTCAAGGATTAAACCCAGGTTTCCTGCACTGCAGTCAGAGTCTCTACTATCTGAGCCACAAGGGAAGCCCTGAAAGATAAATAATTTTTAAAAGATTTTAAAATTAAAATTAAA
This sequence comes from Oryx dammah, assembly GCF_014754425.2. Taxonomy (NCBI): domain Eukaryota; kingdom Metazoa; phylum Chordata; class Mammalia; order Artiodactyla; family Bovidae; genus Oryx; species Oryx dammah. The sequence continues at coordinate 32,320,099 of NW_024070191.1, read as the reverse complement.
TAGAAATGGTTATGACAGTAAATTTAAAAAAATAATAATTTCATTGTAAGCATCGCCATTCCCCCTCCAAGTTAGAGTTGCCCTAAGCAGGAGCCAAACAGCTTCTTTTTCTTTGCCAAGAAGAAGCATCAGAAAGGTCTCATCCAGGAGGTGTCTGCCTGCTCTTACTTCCTTCATCTGCAATGCAAGGGGCCACGTGCAGCTGGGGCTGACCCCATCCTGGGCTCAAGGGCCCATTAGGGCATCCCCTGGGTGCCCTCTCTACAGCCTGGCTCAGGAGCTTGGGGCCAGTAAGAAACCCCACCACAGGGAAGGGTCAGCTTCTGTCACTGCTGGCTTCTTGTCACCATTCACCCCTCCCCCTGCACCCCTCACCCCCACGCACCCCAGTAGGAACCAGAGCCGTGAAAAAATCAGCATTGATGAATGGGGATTCTGGGCTCTGTGTTTTTACAAGCCGTGGTCTGGAAGTGCCAAGCAGCTGCCTTAGTTTGCTAGCGGATTGATTCCCTAGAGAAGGATAATGCGATTGACAAGAGATTGAAAGGGACCTCTGAAAAAGAAGGTCAGCAAGTTCTGTCCAGGAGGAGAGAGAAGTGAAGCAGAGGGCAGAAGCCAGAGCCAGGAACATTGTGGACACTCCATAAATCTTCAGCGTTACATCATTCATTTGAAACCTGGCTGAGAGGCGCAGAGAGAAAGAGAATCCGAGGCCAGAAAGGCATGGCCAAGGAGGCTATTGAGAAAAAGGATCTTGAGAATCACCAATCTGTTTCACTCACCTTGATTGCTCACCTTCTGTTTTTCTTAGCCTCAATCACTTCTTCTTTGATGTCAGTCCTTACGGAACCTGGGCACTGCGGGTACATTTCAGGATGAAGTGTGGAGTGGGGATGTGGGCAGATGAAGCCCATTGATGGTGATGAGAAGGAAGGGAAGGACTTCCTGGTGGTCCAGTTGGCTAAGACCTCTGTGTTGCCAATGCAAGGGCCAGGGGTTTGATCCCTGGTTGGGAGGAACCAAGATCCCACATGCTGTGTGGTGTGGCCAAAAAAAAAAAAAAAAAAAGTGGGGAGTGGAGTGGGGCAAAGGACTCAGGAAGTCTCTTTAGACCCAAACTGGGATCAATCTGGGTGAAGCTTTAGCATCGCTGAGTGGGGTGGCCAGCCTGATCCCTCTCCTACCACCAATGAATGGATTTGAAGCTAGAGATTTGCCCCTTGGTATTTCCAGTAACTCAGGTAAAGCCAGGCCACATTTAATGAGCAACTACTGCAGTGTCTGGCACCATCTGCGGGGCTTTAGATGGATTGTTTTGGCTTTTTTTTTTTTTTTACATCTTCACGACCCTGTTTATCCATTTTACAATTGAGGCCCAGAAAGGCTGCTAACCTTGTCAAGGTGACACATGAAAAAAATATTCGTATGCCGGACCCACCAATGCTTACTTCGCCCCAGGGGAATATTGGAAACTCACTGAAGCAAAAGGCTAGGAGGTCCCTCCCTGGTTATCCTGTATTTTTGATTAAGGCTAGAGAAAGTCTCATTTAGATCCTCCAACGAGCTTTAGAGTTTCAATAAAAGGCCACCTGAAGCAGAAACAGGAAAAGGAGGGCAGGAGGGGGGCCTGACCGCTCACCAGTCCCAGGACAAAGCACCTGCACCCCGGGCGGGGGGTGCGACATGACCTACCCCTCGGTCTGGATCAACTCGGGCGCACGTTCCCTGTCCCAGTGTGTTCCCAGCAATTCTCTACCTGCCATCAATACTCTGCTTTTTTTTTTTTTTTTGCTGCCACCAACACACGATAATCTGATCTGTAAGGGAAAAAAAGGGAGTAGAGGATCTGTAGAAACAAACATCATCAAATGTCCTGGCTCTGTTCCCGGCGCTTCAATAAAAACGCAGGAAGGAAGAAATTGCAGAGATGAGCCCCGGCGGCCAGGCTCCCTGAGTCTCCATTAAGTCATTAAGAGAGGACTTTGCAGCATCAGAGCCAATTGCCAAGATGCTGCCGTGGAGGGCAGCCCTCGCATTGGAGGGTCCAGCTCGGTGACACAGAGGGATGAACCATCTGAGCTGGGTACTTGTCTTCCTCACAGTTCTCTTCCTTCACCCCTGCATTCGACTTTTTACCACAACAAAATTTCTCCCCTGGATGTTTTCATAAGGTTTACTGCACTGAAGACCTGGGCTTGGAATCGTACTACCCATCGCAGCTCTCATTTGGCCAACCAGTGACCCGAATCATACATACTCTTGGGAAGGTGAGCTGTGGGGCCAGGGGACCTGCTTCTGGGATCTTCTACAGAGGTGACAGAACATCAGAGCCAAACAAGAATTCTTGGGGAGCATTCCTACAGGCCACCAAGCCAAACAAGCCATCTCTCTAATCAAAATACCACCCCTTGTTCTTCTTCTGAAAACTGAAAGGCAGGAGATGGAATTATAAGTGGGTAGGGGTATGGAAAAAGATTAAAATGAAAAATAAACTTGAAACATACCTAGCAGAAAGCACATTTGATTTGAAAGATTCTTTCCATTTCAATTCTCTGTGGGCCTATTCATAACAGAGATATGGTTACTTAAAATACAGTTTCTGCGCTGGCTGGTTGAGTCTCTTGAAAAATGCCTTCCATGTTTTCCCAAGCCCTCGCTTCAACTTCACCACAAAATTCCTGAACAACATCTCCAACAGGACCAGCTGAACTCAAGCAGAGTAATTCTGAAACCTAGTGATACCCCTAAGAGATGCTGACGCTTGGGCTCACAGATGCCAGATTTCAGTTCCATTTTTTCCCTGCCACCCGACTTCCTACCCCCGACACACACACACTCCCAAGATCCCAGAAAGCGTAACTGTTTTAGGAAAAAAAAAAAAAAGACTCTGGTATTGATTGAGTCAAGCAGACTAGTAACAAGTTCTCTTTAAAATACATACTCAGACTGTGACAATTCTGTTTGGTGTGGTTTAAACTTTTTTAAAAGAAATAATTGAATCTTTAAAGCAAGAACGGTTTTAAATTCCCTTTTGTAGACATTGCTAAATCAAGAGCAGCTTCTTTTCCCGAGGTGAAAGGCTGGCAGTGAAGGCTCTGGAGTCAGACTGTCTAGATCTGCAGAATCACTTCCTTATCTCACCACTTGTGGGTCGGGTTAGCCTTGCCAAGCCTCAGTTTTCTCATCCGTGAAATGGGAGCTAACAGTCATCCCTCTCTCATTGTTGTGAGATTTAAAAGTAATGACCTCACTTAGCAAATGTAAAAGCATTTAGCAAGGTGCCTGCCTGGCAAGCATTCATTAACTGTTAGCTCTTGGGGATGCCAAGCAAAACATTAAAAAAAAAAAAAAAGGCTTAGCCAGAGAGATCAACCCTAATGCAGTTATTTGCATTTCCTATACACTTCTTAGAAAATAAGCTCACGTGCTTAGAAACCTATGAGAGTCAAACAAGTAACTTTGGGAATAACAGTGAATTATTAGCCTTTGCCTAGCTTTGGTGAGAAACTTCCCGTAAGACTGAACACTCATCCAGACGGTTTCCTAGTAAGGTCTCAGAAGTCCACCGCAGTCCACTCAGCTGACTCCCCCGCCTTGGACTGCTGACCGAAGCCACTCATGGGCTACAGGGCACAGTAGGAGAGGGCCTTGCTTCTGACTCGGGAAGAGCCTCCCCACCCCGCACCCCGGCACTGCGCCCTGGCACCCCGCACTGGCTGTTCAGAGGAGAGCTGGTTTCAGGAACGACTCATGATGGGAGGGGTCTGCCTCCCTCCCTGATTCCAGTGTGCTGTTTGTAATCATCTGCCATTTCAGAAATCAGCTTTCACGTTCTCCCTCTCTCTCTTCAGATCAGGGGCCATTTTGCAGAGTGGTTGGGGCTGTGGTCACTGTGAAAGAAAGAATGGGTGCATCAGCGAAGGCCTGAGAGTGGCCACTTAAAAGCTGTCCCCGTGGACGTGGGTTGGTGGGATGTGTCTCCATGATTACTGAAGATAAAGTCATAGCACTCAGTGTACCTTTGCTTTTTCCACACATGCCATCATCATACCATCATTACTTTATCATCTTGGTGATCATAAAAATAGTACATAGTCAGGAACAAAAGAAGGTGCCACCTCCCCTGGACAGAGGTAAGGGGAGAAGTGCACAGAAATTTTAGCCGCTGAAACACACACCCAGCACTCAGCCTGATCAACTGTAGAGACCATCCTATAGACAAGCTCCATTCCCAAACTTCAAATGATAGAAAGGTATGTAAACGAGCAACGTAAGCGTCCTATAACCACATCGCAAAGGAAACCACTAATAACAGTTTAGTTCATAGAACTTTGCTTTGTTTTAAATAATGACATTCAACTGAGAGGGAAAAAACATAGGCACAGGATAAAATTTTTACAGTAGTCCAAAAGGGTAGCCTGAGGGGCCCCTTCCCACCCCTACACCCTAGACGTTCAATTCACCTGTTGTGTGTGTGAGAGTTTCCTTCCAGGTAATCTACAATTAGATTAATACACACATATACAGATATCTGCATATGGGCTTCCCCGGTGGCTCAGAGGTAAAGAATCTGCCTGCAATGCAGGAGACAGTGGTTTGATCCCTGGGTCAGAAAGATTCCCTGGAAGAGGGCATGGCAGCTGACTCCAGTTTTCTTGTCTGGAGAATCCCATGGACAGAGGACCCTGATGGGCTACAGTCCATGGGGTTGTAGAGAGTCGGACACGACTGAAGCAACTTAGCAGGAGGCAGGCAGGCAGGTATCTGCCTGTGTAACAGTGTGTGTGCCCCTGTTCTTTCCTTAAACAGAAAAGATTTGTTATATATACAATCCAAAGCTTCTTGCTCTTTCCCTTCCATATAGATCTATCACATTCCTTTTAATAAATGCACAATTTTGCATTTATAGACCACGATTTATTTCACCAAGTGCCCTATGGATGAGTCTGTTTGGTGTTTTGCAGCCACAGTGTTGCAGTGATTATCATATACATTATATAAACATATCTATATCCATGTATACATACATAGTCTTTTTTATATAAACATATCTATATATTAATATATATTATATACACAGTCTTTCTACACATATACAAGGACATCTGTATCTTGAATTCCTAAAAGAAGAATTTTTGGGTCAAAGAGTATGTGAGGTATGTACCTTTTAAATATTGATAAATATTATGACATGATCCCCAAGGAGGCTATACCCTCAGCACTCTCACCAACAAGCATTTGGGGTGTCCGTTTTCCCACACCCTCACTGACACCTTCATCTCTCTGTCTTTTAAAATGCATGCCTATCTCTCCTAACCTAACACTGTCTATTTTTAAATTCTTTTCCTCTCTGACCCTGCTTGTCTGATATCACCAAAAGTTCTTAACAACCCAGAAGTCATCTGCAACTCTGTTAGCATATCCTTGGATGGAATCCACTTCAAAGGTGTATCCCAGTCTAACCCTGCATCTTTGATCTTTGTCCCTGGGCAGGGCAGAAGCCTCAGGAACTCGGTTCTCTACTCCTGGGGAGTCCTCAGAAGTGCAAATGTCCACTTTTCGGCCACTGCCACCTCTGTCATCTCTCAGCTCCCCAGCACGGTGGTTTGGATGGGCGGCTTTTACTGGGAGAGGGTTTGTAATTTGGGGTCAGAAAGAGGGGATAGTTCAGGGAGCTCTGAAGGAAAGCAGAGGACAAAAGGCCAGCTGGTTTGCCATGAGCATCCTGGAGGGGGTCTGAAACCTAGACCAGGGACCACGGCTGTTAGGATCGTGGAGATTTTATAAGCCTTGTTAGCTTCTCCATATGTGTTCTTGTTATTTTCTTCTTGTTTCACGGTTAAATCTATAACAAAAGGGGCTGCTTATCTTGATGGGGTCAGCAAGGAAGGAGGAGATTAGTGGGAAAAAATATATCCTTTACTGCAGATCTTGGACAGAGGATCTGAGGGTGGTGGTGATTGGATAGTGTCACCACAAAGATACCTGAAAAAAAGGCACCCAAAGAGGTGATCCTGGGTTAAAATGGAAAAGCAAGGTTAGCATTTATGGAGCACTTGTTCTGTGCCCAGCACTGAGTTCATCTCTCCAGAGCAAGCCAATTCAGAAGCTTCAGCATCCCGACATGCAAGCACTCTCCCATCTTGCCTTCCTTCAGCATCCCACATGGGCTTGTGAGGTTCACTTTCAAGACTCAGGCATTATTACTTCCCCTGAGCCACCTCCTCCCCAAATACTCAGCAGGTGCCCCTGACTCCCCAACAAGACTGTCAGCTCCCGGAGGCTCATCTCCAGGGATGAGCTCCCCCTCATCTCATTCATTCTTCAGAACCACTGTGCCCAGCACAGTGCCTGACACAGGAGATATCTGCCTTGCCCCCACCCAGCCCCAATGCTCGGAGGATAAATGTTGCACTCAGGCCAGAGAATCTGAGACCTCCCTTTCCCACTCTCAGTTGGTCGGGAGAGTGAAATGTTATTTACAGAAACACCAAGCCAAACAAGACCCTCCCTTCCCCGATATGCTGAAGCTGTGCTGAGAACAGCCAGGGGTCACCAAATGGCAGCCAGATGGTAACTGACTGCCGCTCCCTAACTCCAGGAGCCTGGGGCAAAAGGCTGGGCGGCCCACCTGCTCCCAGGGACCTGTGAACCTCCACCGTGGAGGGAGAAATCCAGACGGTTCCCTCCTCCTGAGGCTGCTCCCCTGCAACCAGTCCAGCCCCTGCCGGTACCCCCCCCAAATCTGAGGAACCCCCAGAGCTGGCTAGAGCTGCTCTCCAGCCCCTCCTGCCCCCACTGGTAGTAGACTTTGCTAGCCTCCCCCTCCACACTCTTCCATAACAGGGAGGTGTCAGCTCTGCAGGGCCACGCCAGCCAGCGGAGGAACGGTCCTCATCGCTGGAGGGAACAGCTGAGCCCTAAAATAACTAGACTCAGATGGAGCAGGGGAGCGCTGGGGAGGGGAGGGCCTGCCTTCTCGAGGAAGAGGTCTGAGGACACTGCAGGAGGAGAGAAGGGCTTTTCTGCAGTGTTCCCAAACAAAGACACCCGATCAGGCTTTGGGGAGAGCTCCATTTCGCTGGGTTTCATTCAGCACCGCTAACCTCCTCCCATAGACACAGGAGGCAAGAGGTCCCCAGCCGGTTATCAGGTCCTCGAGCCCGTGCGGGCCTTTGTCCCCCTCCCCACCCCCCTCAGACATCTAGCTGGCAGGGTGAGGGACCTACAGATCCTCCCCGACCCTCCCAACTCTTTGTTATCTCGGAGGGACGATTATATTTCTGTGCGGCGAGGCAAGGTGCCAGGAGTCCCCAGAGCAGGACCGAGAAGCAGCGTGGCTGTCTGACCCCTCCTCTGCCTGGAGAGGCTGGGGCCGCCCTGGGGAGGCGCTCCCTTCACTGGCCTGGGGCCCGATCCTCCAGTGGAGGGTCCTCCTTTCAGGAAGAGGAAGAGGAGCAACAGTACCCAAGGGGAGCTGGGCTGGGAGGAAAGAAGCGCCGGCCTCACAATGGCTCAGGAGCCTGTCCGAGGTCTGTGGACAGCCTGTTCATTCCTTCCTTCCCCGGGTTTCCCACCTTTCCTGTGCTGTCTTTGGCTTTTTCCCTGAGAGGAGCGAGAATTACCAAACTGACCACTTGCTTTCATTTTGGTTTCTTGCTACACCTGCAGAGACATTTCCTCAACCCCAGGTTGATGCCACTCAACAACAAACAGACAAGCATCAGAACATCGAAACAACATTTGAACATTTTCTGTTGAAATCAAGGACACATTCTTTAGTGTCATCTGTGGGGTTCAAGGTACCTGTAAAATGCTCCTAAATCAGAAGGCAAAAGGGCTGGATTTAAAAATAAATAAATAAATAAAACCCTGTTGGAACCTCCCTGGTGGTCCAGTGGTTAAGACTTCGCTTTCCAAAGCAGGGGTGCGGATTCAATTCCTGGTCAGAGAGATAAGACCGCATGCCTCAGGGTCAAAAAAATAAATAAGACTAGAAAACTCCCTGTTGTAGAAGAATCGGAAAGAAGAAGTGTGACCTATTCTCTTGCAGTAACAAAGTGTGAAAACAGTGGTTGGATGTTAAATGCTGGACTGTCTTGGCTTGTATTCCCTCTCCAACTATATTCTCTTGTCTGGTCACCCAAGTTGGTAATCAAGTTCATCAACAATATAATGAAACACGTCCTGAGAGGAATCTCAAGCTAGGTCAGATGCAAGATGGGAACAGTTTGGGAGCTGGTTAGAAGAAAGAGTAAAAAAGACAACTAACAAAGTAGTGTGTGCTTAGTCACTCAGTCGTGTCTGACTCTTGTGACCCCACAGATTGTAGCCTGCCAGTCTTCTCTGTCCATGGAATTCTCCAGGCAAGAATACTGGAGTGGGTTGCCTTGTCCTCCTCCAGGGGATCTTCCCCACCCAGGAATTGAACCCAGGTCTCCTGCATTGCAGGCAGACTCATTACCTAGTGAGCCACCAGTTTTGTTACGTATCAAATCAGTGGGATATACCAGAAGGTCAGTAGGGATCCCAGGGACTCATAGAGCCGAGATTGGCTGGGAAGGCCCCTACTAGGTGGAGGAGTGTGAGTCTGGCCTTCTTACAGGGCTGGAATGAGCAGGATTTAAAGTGAAGGTGGTGGAGGTCTCTGGTGGCACAGTGGATAATAATCAGCCTGCCAGTGCAAGGGACATGCGTTTGATCCCTGCTCTGGGAAGATTCCACATGCCAAGGAGCAGCAAAGTCCACATGCTACAACTACGAAGCCAGTATGCCTAGAGCCTGTGCTCCGTAACAAGGGAAACCACAGCAATGAGAATACCCCACACCACAAGGAAGAGTCGCCCCCGCTCTTCACAACTAGAGAAAGCACGCGCAAAGCAGTGAAGATCCGGGGAAGCCAAAAACAAATAGATAAAAGTTTATAAAGAAAGAAAACGAGAGAGGCCAATATATGGTCCACTTGTTTTGTTGTTGTTCAGTTGACAAGTCGTGTTCAACTCTTTGCCACCTTATGGACTGCAGCACTCCAGTCTTCCCTGTTCTTCGCCATCTCCCAAAGCTTGCTCAAACTCATGTCCATCGAGTCGGTGATGCCATCCAACCATCTCATCCTCTGTTGCCTCCTTCTCCTCCTGCCCTCAATCTTTCCCAGCATCAGGGTCTTTTCCAATGAGTCAGTTCTTTGCATCAGGTGCCCAAAGTATGGGAGCTTCAGCTTCAGGATCAGTCCTTCCAATGAATAGAACCTAATCAGGAGCAGAAGGGTTGAAGGGTGGAGAGATAAGCTCACAGAGGGGTAACTTCATAAACGATAACTGGGACTTCCCTGTGGTCCAGTGTTGAAGACTCGACCTTCCAACCCAGGAGCTGCTGGTTCCATTCTGGGTTGGAGAACTACGATCCCACAATCTACGTGGTACAGAACAACAAATGGTGCTGGAAAACTTGAATACCTCTATACAAAAAACACAGCAACAACTGACCATGCCTTGCACAATTTACAGAAATCAACTCAAAATGGTTCATGGACCTAAATGTAAAATCTAAAATGAATAATAAAAAAATTGATGACTGAAGTTCATTTATTCCACAAATATGTGAGTTCTTGCTTTGTATTTAATGTTTTTTCATTCATTTGTAAATATTTATTTATTTACTTGTCAGTCAGTCCATAAACATGTACTGAGCTCCTACTATGTGAACAACACTATGGTAGTCACTGTTCTTTTACCTGCTGGTCCAATAAAAAAACTAACTTGGAGGGAATTTCCTGGCAGTCCAGTGGTAAGGACCTGATGCTTTCACTTCTAGGACCTGGGTTCCATCCCTGGTGGGGGAACTCAGGTCCTAAAAGCCACACAGCACAGCCACAGAAGAAAAGAAATAACTTGGAGATACTTTCCTTAAATGTTGGGGCGGGAGGGGGTTGTCTTGTTCTGTTTTTGAGCTTCCACAACCTTATGGGTTTCAATGAGGTGAGGATGAGGGAACAGGCCCTACCAGTAACTGATACAGCAACTTTATCTATATCAAAAGTAACACTTTGAGTGCACTGAATTCCATTATTTTATTTGATTCTGGTGACAACCTTGTGAGGGGCCCCAGCCAACTGAGGGAAAACATGTAAACAGATCTTCAGTTCAGTTCAGTTCAGTTCAGTCGCTCAGTCGTGTCCGACTCTTTGCGACCCCATGAATCGCAGCACGCCAGGCCTCGCTGTCCATCACCAACTCCCGGAGTTCACTCAGACTCACGTCCATCGAGTCGGTGATGCCATCCAACCATCTCATCCTCCGTTGCCCCCTTCTCCTCCTGCCCCCAATCCCTCCCAGCATCAGCGTCTTTTCCAATGAGTCAACTCTTCGCATGAGGTGGCCAAAGTACTGGAGTTTCAGTTTAGCATCATTCCTTCCAATTTCTTTCAAATGCATGACTTGTCCAAAATCAAATAGTTCTTAAGTAGCAGGCCAGAAAGAAGGTATCTATCATATCTAGGGTGGCATGCTTCTCACCTGCCAGTGGTCCCCTACCTGATACCATGGGAGCGGCAGAAAAATGTAAACTCTTTGCTCCTTCCTGGGACAGCCTGATCTCTCAAGTCTGAGCAGGTCCAAGAATTTATATTTTTCAGAAGTTTTTGGGAGGATTTGAGTGAACTCCAGGAGTTGGTGATGGACAGGGAGGCCTGGCGTGTTGCAATTCATGGGGTTGCAAAGAGTCAGACACGACTGAGCGACTGAACTGAACTGAACTGATCTGATGTCCATTTGGATCAGGGAACCACTAGATTATACCAGCCTGCAGAAGGACCCAGGGAAAAGGGTATTTTAGCTACTTTCCCTCGAGTTCCATAGAGTACAGGAGTGTGTGCTGGGTGGGCTTTGATCAATTTCCAAATCAACACCTCTCAGCTCCTCTCACTGTTTGCTTCTGAAACATTCGCTGCAGACTGAAGACTTCCGGAGGCGGAGAATGGTGCTGCATAACTGACAAGACTCAGCACCCCTGGACCACAAAACCTAGGCCATATGTTTGGGAAAGTGAGATGGAAGCGAAGTGTCTGAGGAGCCATCAAACTTCTCATGAATAAAAGCAGTTTGACTTTGCTCAGTAACTCTGCGGCAGGCCCTTATTTAATCCTCAGCTCTATATGGAAAGTGCTATTGTTCTCCTTTTTGTTGTTCAGTGGCTAAGTCATCTCTGACTCCTTGCAACCCCAAGCACGAGGGGCTTCCCGCTCCTTCACTATCTTCCAGAGTTTGCTCAAACTCATGTCCACTGAGTCAGTGATGCCATCCAACCATCTCATCCTCTGTCACCACTTTCTCCTCCCGTCTTCAATCTTTCCCAGCATCAGGGTCTTTTCCAAAGAGTCAGCTCTTTGCATCAGGTGGCCAAAGTATTGGAGCTTCAGCATCAGTCCTTCCAATGAATGTTTACGGTTGGTCTCTTGGGCTCCAAAATTACTGCAGATGGTGACTGCAGCCATGAAATCAAAAGATGCTTGCTCCTTGGAAGAAAAGTTATGACCAACCTAGACAGCATATTAAAAAGCAGAGACATTACTTTGCCAACAAAGATCCATCTAGTCAAAGCTATGGTTTTTCCAGTAGTCATGTATGGATGTGAGAGTTGGACCATGAAGAGAGCTGAGCACCGAAGAATTGATGCTTTTGAACTGTGGTGTTGGAGAAGACTCTTGAGAGTCCCGTGGACTGCAAGGAGATCCAACCAGTCTATCCTAAAGGAAATCAGTCCTGAATACTCACTGGAAGGACTGATGCTGAAAATGAAGCTCCCATACTTTGGGCATCTGATGCGAAGAACTGAGTCATTGGAAAAGACCCTGATGCTGGCAGAGATTGAAGGCAGAAGAAGGGGACGATAGAGGATGAGATGGTTGGATGGCATCACCGACTCGACGGACATGAGTTTGAGCAAGCTCGGGGAGTTGATGATGGACAGGGAAGCCTGGCGTGCTACAGTCCATGCGGTCGCAGAGTCGGACACGGCTGAGCGACTGAACTGAACTGACCTTTAGGATTGACTGGTTTGATCTCTTTGCTATCCTCTTTTACAGATGTGAAAGCTGAGATACAAAGCGAGAACATCGTTTCCCCAGGGCACACGGTCAGAGTCCAAAGTGCTACCGTGTGCAACCTGAGGGCTTCAGGGTCTCATCTCCATCCCTCCAACTGCTCATCCGTCCACGGCCCGAAATTCGTGCGCCCTCCTGGAGGGGCTCAGTTGGAGGGGCGGGCACGCGCGTCAAAGGAGGCCAGACAGACTGAGGCAAAGGAGCAGCGGAGCGCCGGGCGACTCAACCCGCTCCCCCCTTCTCGGGGGCCCTCGGCTCAGAACTACAAGGCCCAGCAGGCAGCGGCAGGGGGAGGAGGAGGAGGTGGGACCAGCGCGGGGTGGGAGTGAGAGAGGGAGCCCTCGCGCCTTGCAGGCGCATAGCGCTCGGAGCGCTCCTTCGGGCACTGGCGAGGCGGCCTCGGCTGTGGCTGCGGCGCGGCGCGGGAGCCCGAAGTCTGGTCCAGCCGCAGCGCGCGGAGGAGCCCGGGCTGTGCCCAGAGCTGGGCGGCGACGTCCGGACAGCCCCGAGACTCCGCTTAGCGCATTGCGGCGACCTCGCCTTCCCCGGCCGAGAGCGCGCGCCGCAGCTGGAAGAGCGGCGGAGCCCGAGGACTTTTCTCCGGTCCGAGGGGCGCCCCGCCGGGCGCAGGGGACCAGGGCGGCAGTCGGGCACGCCGCGGCGCCGGGGCCCCCGCCAGGCGATGGAGCCCGGGCTGCCAGAAGCCTGAGGGCCGCCGCCCGGTGCTGGAGAGGGGGGGGCCACAGGGTCTGGAGACCCCGGGCGGCGGACAGGAGCCCTCCCCCCGCCCCGCCTCCGGGGCACCAGCTTCGGCTCCATTGTTCCCGCCCGGGCTGGAGGCGCCGAGCCCCGAGCGCCACCGGGAGTCGAGCGCCGGCCGCGGGGGCTCTTGCGGCCCCGCCAGGACCCGAGCGGAGCCCGGGGGCGGCGGGCCGGAGCCAGGGACGCGGACGCCCGCCCGCCCGCACGAGCCACGGCGGACTCTCCAGAGGCGGAACCGCAGCGCCGAGTGAGGTAAGAGCCGCGGCGCCCCCGGATCCGGGGCGGGCTCGGCGTCCCGGGCGGCCCCCCGGCGCCGGAGCCTCCCGGCCGCGCGCTCTCCCCGCCGCAGCGCAGTCGGGTCCGGCGCCTCCCTCCGCTCGTTACCCGCCCCTCTCCACCCCCGGCTCCCTGCCCAGCTCCCGGCGCCCCCCTTTTGTCTCCCCCGCTTCCCTCCGTTCGCGTCGCCTTCTGCGCCCCCTCCCCGCGCCCGTCCCGCCGCCCAACTTTTCCGCCAACTCGCGCTGGGGAGCTGGCGAGGCGGCGGCGGCTCCGCGGTGAGTCCGGGGAGGGACAGGGCCCGGGGCCGAGGCGGCGGCGGTCCTGGGTCTCCTGGGCCTGGGGAGGCAGGTGGGGGCGGGCAGCGCGGTGGGGGGTGTGTGTGTGTGTGTTGCATTCCACACCATCTCCTTTTAGTCCACCCATGGGAAGTCTCCGCGATCCAGCAGGTAGCTTTGGGTGGAACGCTAAAAAAAAAAAGAATAAGAAAAAATCCGGGGTCCTCCTAAGTCCTTTTCCATCTCCGGGAAAGTCTGGGGTCTCTGCCGCAGGCGGGTGGGCGGTTGGGGGCCTGAAGGGGGAAGGAAGTGGAGGGGTCGGTTCGCTTCTCTTCCAGTCGGTTTTAAAGGGGGGTGTCGTCACCAAATGGCTGAAGCTGCTTCAGCGAAGAGCGAGAAAGGAATTCCCTTTTTCGAGAGGCGCTGATCTCCGACTTAGTCCCTCTCTGAAAGGGTCGGAAGTTTGGGGAAGGGGAGGGCGCCCAGCGGGTGAGGTTAAGCCCCATTACGGGGTCTGGGGGAGGGGATTGGTCAGTTCCTATCTGGTTCGAGGAGGTGGGGGAAGGGATGAGGGTTTTGTCCGGTGCGGTTCGCTCGGCACCGATGCTTGTTGCTTCCCGGGCCCAGAACCCTCTGCCCCCTTCCCGCTCCCCTTTCCCGCTATGTTTGGGGTGAGGAGAAGAGAGGGGCTGGAACCTTCGTTTGCAGAGGAATTTATTGACGTTGTAGATGGAATCATTTAACCCAGATCCTATGAAAGCAGTCAGATGCCTCTGGTTGGGGAGTGGAGGGCTTGGGGAGCGGTGAAACCTGCATCTCTTGTCTGGACCCAGAGGCTTTGGCCCTGTTCAAAGTTTCCGCCGTGTCTCCCCCCACCTCACCACCACCACTCCCCCCCTCCGCCCCATTTTCCAGATGTAGCCGCCGCATCTGGTTCCGTTTCACCCCACCCGGGTACACCGCAGCCGCTTGAACGTCCCTGTTCCTCCCTGCCCCCTCCCCCGGATCGAAACGGGGATCCTATAACTTGTCCTCACCACCTCGCTCTTTACGATTTTTTCTTAACACTTGGGGACGAGGCGCTGGGACTGGGGGAGAGAAGTTACCCTGGATGCCAGGGTACTTAGGCTGTGCTGGCGCTTTCTGGCTCGTGCGGGAAAGAGGCATCGCCGGCGAGAGGGCCGAGGTTTAGGGGATGACAATATCTCCTCTGATAAGTGGTGGCCTCTTTGGCTACCGGTCTGACCCACAGAGGGCCCTAACAGAAGTTTCTGGAAGCGGAGCATTGCAGTCTCCTCCCTTTTCAGTTAGAGCCGGAGCGGCGGGAGTGTCTGACCCTGTCCGGAGCCCGCCGCCGGGTCTCGGGCCGCCCGGCGGTGGCGTCACGCGTCTCCTTTTCCACCCTCCCTGGAGCGAGCCCGGGGCGCAGCGGCTTGGGCGTGGGAGGGGGGCCCGGGCTGTGGCTCCCTCGGTGTATTGAAGGAGTTCTTTCTTTGGGCGGCCGCTCCCGGAGGCTAACGTGGGGCGTTTTACCAAGTCCGCGCCGGCCGCAGGTTTGAAAGGGGTTGGCCTGTTGAGGGTTTTTGGTTCTGCCCTTTGAGGCAGGAAAGCGCTTTCTGGTTCCAAAGTTGCGAGAGGGTGGGGAGAGTTGGTCTCTCACCCTCTCCTCTCCAGCCTCTTTCAAATTGAAAACACTTCTCTGGTTTCCTCCTTTGGGCGGTCGTTCGGAGGCTGTAATGAAATCGCACTTTCTCTAGACATGGTAATTAAGGTGACTGTTTCCTCCGCAGATGGCGCTCTATCCTCTGCACCTCCGGCCCTGCGCTTTTTTTGGAAAACCGTCTAAATTATACAACCTTAGCCTTGAGACTGTGGGGCAGAAAGTGGCCATTCCCCATCGCCCCCCCCCCCCACCTATTGGCCCGGGCTCCCAGTTTCCTCCCTGAGGCTTGTTTAAAGGCTAAGTAGCAGGGCCCCTTGGGACGTGCCTCTGTCTGGTTAATTACCCTCCCCCCGACCCAAGCCTGGGTCATCAGCCTTCCTTCCAGTGACCCAGGGGGAGCCCTTGGTGGTGGTGTTGGTGGGGGAGACCCAGAGACCTTAGGGAGGATGGCCTGCCTCCCTAATGACTTGTTTACGTATTCTGCCCCCCCCCCCCCCCCCCCCCCCCCCCCCCAAAAGGGGTGGGAAGACCTCCAGGGCTGCTGCCGTGGACCGCCCCCCCCCACCCCGAGGAATACTAGGTGTTTGGGGACTGGGAAGCTGCTGTGGGTCTCGGCTCCAGCCGGCGATGGTTGCATACTGAATCGGGTGAGGAGCTCGTTGAAATATCTGTTGCATTTATTCTTAGTCATAGCGGAGTGTCAGCTTTTTAATGAGGGTCATCCGGGTGAAGAGCCACTTGGACAGTGTGCACTCCGCGCGCTGTCTGCTCTGACGGTGCCCGTAGAAATGCGCGTTGGGGAGGCATTTTCACGAATAGGATTTGGGCCAGAGTGGGCACTGTTTTCTTTGGCTCCCAAGTAGACAGCCTTGGGTACTTACTTCTTTTCCTTGGCTCCTGGCCATGGAGGATGTGAGAAAGTTCCGTTAGGCACCCTTAGAATAGCAAGTGAAGCCCAAAGCAGGAGAAGACACAGAGAAGGAGCCTGGAAGGTGCTATGGCCCCACCCCTCCTGGGGGAGAGGATCAGAACAGCTCCAGACTTAGGTCTGGTCCAGCTTTGTTCCTGTGGACTCCAGAGGCCAGGAGGATGGAGTTGAGAATGGAGGAGGTAGCCTCCAGCCACGGAGACCAGGCTGGACTGCTTTGGCTTTTAGTTGTCTGCTTTTTGTTTGTTTGGGGGTGTTTGGGGAGTGCTTTTTGTTTGTTTTGGCCTGAAAAAAAAAAAAAAGTCCTAAAAGAAGAGATTTGCTCCTGTGAACTTGGGCCTTTAGTGGCCTCTGAACACTTTCTTCAGGCCTCCATTTTTTAATCTCTGTCATCAAAATGGCCGTGGTTAAGAGCTTCCTAGGAAGGTTTCAGCCTGTTGCTGCAGGAGGAGAAGGAACTACAGAGTAAGTGATTCAAACATCTTACTCTGAAAAGGCCTCACCTCACTGGAGAGGAGTTTTAATTTCCTCTTGGGAAATAGGTCTCGCATTTGGCTTCCCAAGAGCTTTGTAAAAGGTCTGAGTCAACCCCAGGACTTGTTGGGAGTCCAGATGCAGAGCTTCAGAGAAGATTCTGGGGTTTCCAGAGAGGATTAAAAAGCGGACCTGGACTAAGAGAATTGCTTTTCCCTCTAAGGTTGCATCTTCCTGAGAGAAATTCCCTGTTCATCACCATTCCACTTGCAATTACAAGGAGCCACGTTCAGGCTCCAAGAAAACAGCCCTCACCTGGGTGAACACCTCCAAGCGTATGATGGCCCCCAAGCCATCCTGTCTTCAGTGGCAAGGCTTCCTAGATTACGGTGGGACAGTTAAGAGTTTCTCTTCTTATTACTCATTTCTTACATACCTCACTCCCAGGGACATCTGGGCCCCCCCCCTCTTTTTTTTTTTACAAGTACTCAAAACTTTTAAATGAGCATTTCTGTTGGACCCACTCACACTTTGCAAGCCAAGCTGCGGATGTGTTGTCGGATGTTTGTGGAGTATTTGCCCTGCCACTCTCTGCCGGGAGTGGGGAATGCTTACTTTGAGGAAAAGCAACCATTTCTGTTAAAAAGTCTTATTCCCAACTAAAGGGATTAAAGTTTTGGCATTACTTCCTCAAGTCTGAGGAATCAAGATGTTTAGAAAATGTCCGGGTTGGTATGCTTTGAAATCGAGTTTGGCTGGCTAACAGGGAGCGCCTGACGATTTTCTCTGGCGTTGTCATCCTCTTCTCTGCAAGCGCAGCAGCTCTGTCAGTTTCTTTCCAATCGGCCCTTCTTTGTTTCATTCATTTATTCATCCAGTTACCAAATGCAGCAGCATCCGCTGTGTAGGTGTTAGGTGCTAAGGGTATTAGCAAGGAGTAAACCAATGCAGACCCTCCTCTATAGGAGCTTGCCACCCTATGGTGGACGTTTTTGGAAATTCAGAGGATCCTCAAAAGGCCCAAAAAGACGTGGAAGACGTGGCAGTTTGAGGCGGGGCTCCAAGAATGAGAGAGGAATGAGAGAGCGTGGCCTGCCAAGGATAGAGGAAGGGCAAAGAAGCGCTTGGCAGGCCGTGGAGGTTACCCAGAGCTGTCCTGTCCTCTATAGTGTAACACAGGCCTCGTGGGATCTCAGAATTTTCTAATGGCCACGTTTGAGAAGGGAACAGGTGAAATGCATTTTCATTAATTCACCTGGATCTCAAAAATATATCTGATTTAGCCCAGTATATGTGAAGCATTATCATTTGAACATGTAATCAGTATTTTAAAAAAATCATTGAGAGACTGTACATTCTAGTATGTACTTTTCATTTCCAACACATTCCGACTTGCACTGGCCACGTTTCAAGGGTTCCATAGCCACGAGGGGCCACACGGAACGGGACCCGGAGGTCTAGAGTGTGGGGTTTGGAAAGACTGGAAGAAATGGGAGAAATGGTTTTGCAAAGGCAGGAAGTTCATGTCGTCCGGTTGCCAATTACCAAAGTCCCCTGAGAGTGCTATCAAGGAGTGACTCAAATCACAATGTTTATAGATAATTCCTTACATTTGATTAGTGTTTTCAAGAGGAGAGAGCAAGTCCTTTCACCCACGCTGCGGGTTTAAGGCTCGTCACCCCCTGTGGTGTAGACAAGGCAACTATAATATTTCAGGTCCCTCTGATGACAAGTGGGAAAACCGAGATTTTACGTGTCCTCTCCCTGCTGCTCCTCCTTCTTTTTCCCCCTCCTCTCCCCCCAGTGAGGACCTCTGCACCCAGAGCCAGAGCTGGGCTGCCAGTCCCAGGAGATGAAACTGCTGGAGAGAGGCTGATGGGGCCAGCTGCTGTGTGCACCTGCGGGGCTACAGGTCACATCTGTCAAGCAGTGGAGGAAGGAGATTGTCCCTAAGGGACTCAAAGAATTCCTTAATTAGTAGAATGGGAAGAAGGTGAGGTGAAGGGGGAGGGGACAGTCCCTAGGGTTCCAGACAGCGTGTGGACTAGTGGTTTGTGTCGCTGTGTTTTCCGTAGTGGGATGTGTACCCAACTTACCTTTTGGTTCCAGAAGTGGTTGCCCAGGGAGCTGGGTTTTCTGAACATCTTTTGTTTTACAGACTGGGAACTCAGTGCCCAGAGGGGGAGGAACGGAAGAGACTTTTGCAGGGAAGCTGCCAGATTAGTTTGAAATGTGTTGATCACAGAGCTGAAAGAGGGCGGCCAGCAGCCAGACCCCACCTGTGAGGAGGTGGGCAGGCTCTTGGGGGTTGGCGTGGGGGTAGGCAGAGTGATCGAGTAGTGATGGGACCTGCCTCCCTGCTACCTTTGAAAACCAGCTTTATCATCTCAAGATGATACCACCCTTGCTCCTTGGATACTAAAAATTCGTTCCTGACTCTGGCCATTCCTAAGGGACTTCCTTAGGTTCTTACTCAGGTGTACCTTTCTTGGTGACTGCCCTGCATGCATTTGGTGTATCTTGGGGATGTAACGAGATGTGGAAGGTGGTTTCGGCGTATTCTCTGGCTAGCATCACTTCTGTCCCTGGCTGGGGATCAGGCCTGTCCTGTGTCCTAGATGGTACACCCAGGAGCTGCTTCCAAGGGTCTTTCTCTTGAGCCAAGAAATTGAGAGTCAAAGTTTCGCTTGTCAGGGAGCAACTAAGCCCGCGGGCCACTACCGAGCCCACGTGCTGCAACTCCTGAAGTCTGTGCACCCAGAGCTGTGCTATTGTTATAGTGGCCACTGTAATGAGAAGCTCACGTACCGCACCTCGGGAGTGGCCCCCATTCGCTGCAACTAGAGAAAGCCCGTGTGCAGCAACAGAGACCCAGCACAGCCAAATATAAAGTAAATCAATTAATAAATTGTTGGGAAAAAAAAAAAAAGAAAACCTTTTCCCATTGCCAGAGTCACCTGGGATCTGTCCTTATCTACATGGTTTCTGTGAGACACGGGGAATTACCCTCTAGAGAAAATGAGCTTTCATCCAGTTTTGATCATTCCATTTTTTATATATATATTTATTTGTATTTATTTATTTGGCTGTGCCAGGTCTTAGTTGCAGCATGCAGTTCTTTTTTTTTTTTTTCAATCTGTGTTGGATCTTAGCTGTGGCTCGTTGCAGCTCTCAGGCTTCTTTGCTCTTCAGCATGTGGGATCTTAGTTCCCTGACCAGGGATCAAACCCAGGTCCCTTGCGTTGGAAGGCAGATTCTTAACCACTGCACCACCAGGGAAGTCCCCATGCAAATTCTTAATTGCAGCATATGGGATCTAGTTCCCAGACCTGGGATTGAACCCAGGCCCCCTGCATTGGGAGTGTGGAGTCTTAGCCACTGGACCACCAGGGAAGTCCCTGATCATCCCCTCTGGCTTCCGAAAGCCCAGGTGATGCAGACCCCATGCTCTTGCCTCCCCACTGCATCCTGGGCAAGGCACTTTTCCCCATTGCTTAAAGGGCAATAATAATTCCCACCCTCCCCGAAGTTCATAGTGAAGAAGAGCTGAAGTTTTATAGTTTAAAATCATACCTAGTCCACACTTGGCACGGGTTTTAGGTACAGTAAATGCTTACTCGATTCTGTCTCGTCTAGTCCTTTTCCTAAATTCAGAAAAACAGAAATGTTTACTTCTTGTTTGATTTGAAATCATTAAAACATTTCAGGAAAGCCTTGGGAGGGACGCAGGCGCTGCCTGCATCTTCCGCGCTGGCAGGCACTTGAGAATGAGGCCAGGAATCCAGGGGTTTTTCTGCCAGCCGGGACTGACTCACTCACAAGGGGCCCTGTCTGGCTCCGGGGAGGCCAGGCTGAAGCACCACATGAGGACATGTTCCGGGGAAGTGGATTCTCTGAATAACTCGGATGGTTCCCTGGAGTATTTAGGACAAAAGCCACCTGGAAGACTGAGAGGGTCATCCCCTTGCAGCCCAAATGGTGCCCAGAAAGGTTATCGCTTAGGAAAGGTTGAGCAGCAAAGACCATTATCCTGAAGACCCTGGAGGACTGTTTTACATGTTGCTGCTCTGGACACGAGAAGAACTTCCTTGGTGGCTCACACAGTTAAGAATCTGCCTGCAATGTGGAAGACCTGAGTTTGATCCCTGGGTCAGGAAGATTCCCCTGGAGGAGGAAATGGCAACCCACTCCAGTATTCTTGCCTAGAGAATCCCATGGACAGAGGAGCCTGGCGGGCTACAATCCATGGGGTCGCAAAGAGTCGGATGCGACTGAGTGACTGACACTTTCAGACAGCAGAAGGATAAAGGGCCGCAGTCCGTGCCTTTCACCGGGGTTGGCATGAGCCATCTTTGAGTCAGGCCTTGCAAGAAACCTTCTTCTGCACGACCTTTCCCCACGTCTGGATCCATTTCTGCTGGACGACTGCTGGTACCTCTCGGTCTCAGAGAGAACTGGGCCCCCCATCTCACAGCTCCCCACTCGGAGGCATTGTTTAAGGAGCTGGTGAGAGTTGTGTTGTCTTCATGAGGGAAAGCTGCTGGAATCCCAGAGGTCCCCGTGATGGGTCCAGTTGTAGAGACAAAAGGAACGCACCCTGGAGATGGCTTATTTCAGCTTCCTTGCCGTGTAGGTCCAGAGAGGGGCAGCGTCTCACATGGCTCTCAGTCTGGGGACTTATTCCATGATTCCTCATCTCTCTTCACCCCTCACTGAAGGGTTGGTGTGCCCTAGAGGGAGTGAAGACTTTTCCTGGGAGAGGTCACATTCGTACCCCCGGACCCCCTCTGGGAGACTTTCCTGAGACTGTTCGCTTTCCCAGCACAATCGATCGTGGGGCTCATGCCTTGGGGAGCTTGATGACAATCTTCCCAGTATGGGAAACAGTCCACACTCAGTAAATAGTTGTTGGAGTGAATTAAAGCCCTCCTTGGTCTAATTAAGGCTTCTAACCTCCAATTCAGTGTTGGGGCAGGACAATTCCCTTCTTTGTGTCTGAAGGAGTAAGAGATTGCTTCGGGCACCTTCTGGGCAGGGTGGCCGTGTGACAGGTTTCCCTCTTTTTTTCTCCTTGCGATGTGGGAGACCCCCCACCCCGCCATTCAGACCCTTCTAACTTCGGGTTGTTTTTTTTTTTTCCTTCTCCCCAGAGTCAGCTTGCAAAGGAGGATCAAGCCCACGGCGGAGTCTCCATGGAGGTGTGGAGCTTGGTCACCAACCTCTAACCGCAGAACTGGGATGTGGAGCCGGAAGTGTCTCCTCTTCTGGGCCGTGCTGGTCACAGCCACGCTCTGCACTGCCAAGCCGGCCCCAACCTTGCCGGAGCAAGGTAAGGCGCAGGCAGAGGGCCAGCGCGGGCACACAGCCCTCAGCAGCAGGGTGGGCCAGGCCGGACGTGCTGTGCTCAGCCAGGCAGGCTCCATCCCAGGGGGCCTGCAGGAGAAACCCCTGAGCTGGCTGGGGCCTGCCAGTAAACACAGCCAGCTTCATCAGAGGTTGGGCTGTGAAGGCCAACGACATCCGTCTGCCAGAGGTGACATGCTCAGGGTGGGTTTGTGCTTTTCTCCTCAAAAAAAAAGAGCTTCTGGTTGGAACCCAAGAGCCAGCTCCCTAAGCTGGGTGGTGTCTAAAGTGGGGGCTGGGCGGTGCGTTGGGGTGTGGTGACCTGTGAATTTGGATTTAGAACTTGGATGGTCTTCAGAGGATGTGGAGGGATGTGGGAGCTTCATACAGACCTCTGGCTTCTAGAAATCGTTCCCAAGACGTGTCTTTTATGAGAGTTGGCCGTCACGGCCACGTGCCTGCTGTTCTGTCTTGACCATGTCTCACAAGCCCTGTTGGGAGGCTTGGTAAGAGGTTTGCTTCGGATAAACTGCTGGAGGGATTTCAAAGAGATTTTGAAGAGCACTACAGGATGAAGGTGCTGGTAGAGACCTGTAGTTTATTGGGAATTCAGAGGGAGTTTTAGTAACAGGAAAGACTTGCCCCCACCGCTGATGGCATTTTTCCGGACTTGTGAAAATACCTCGTGGAGATTAGAGGTACAGCATACCTGGCAGCTTTTGAAGGTCTTTGAGAACTAATATTTGGGCATTTCTGGACTCAGCAGCTGGTGACAGAAGCAGAGGAGGTTGGCAGGCCCTGGGTGAAGGGCTCAGGCGTGCGTGTGACATGGTGACTGCGTGTCAAGGGCCACCAGTCTCACTCGCAGGACCTGTGTGAGTGACAGATGAAGAGTGAGCATGTTCATCCCCTTGTAGGGTGATGGAGAAGGAGGGAGAGGGGTGAAGGAGGCTTTCTAGAAGCTGGAGCAAGCAAGTACCTGTTGCATTCAATGACAGAACTGAAGGCAGGGCCTGACCTGGAACATATTGGAGACCCTGAGTGGGGCAGGGGGGACCGTCCTACCCACAGGGAGTTCACCATCAGGTAGAGGGTGACAAGTACAAAGGCAGCTAAATTCAAGGTGAACCATGTTTAGACCACACAGCAGAGTTATGACAAAGTGCAGTGGGAATGCCAGGGAAGCGGGGCAGCAGAGCCTCTGAGAGGGTCCAGAGGGATGGGCAGGGGGTGGGAAGGAAATGCGGGTGTTCCAGGAGGAACAGCATGAGGGGGTGCTGGGGCAGGATGTATAAGGCGTTCGGAGAAGGACTCACCTGGTGCATAGGTAGTTGAAGGACATCATGCCTAGAAAAATTGGACTGAGTTAGCGAATGGAAGCCTTATGCCCTGCAGAGGAAACTGTACTTAAATGGGTAGATACTGGGAGTCTTAAAAAATCTTGAGCAGAAATTGACATGATCCAGCTTTCAGATTTTCAAGCATTTGAGTTTGGACGGATGGGAGGAAGAAGTCAGACGGACCTAGGTTCCAGTCGTGCTCCACTGCTTAATAGCAGCATTACATGCTTTGACAAATGACTCAAACACATTAAGCCTTAGTTTGCTTATCTTTAAAATGGGGAGAGCGACACAGGATGCATTGAGATAATCCACATAAAGCATCTGATGGTAAAGCATGGATTAGTTATGACTGCTCCCACCACTGTTGCCAGAGAGATGAGTTACTTTTTTTTTTTGGCTGCATTGGGTCTTAGTTGCAGCACACGGGCTCCTTTCTAGTTGTGGCAGGCTTAGTTGCTCCATGGCTTGTGGGATCTTAGTTCTTCAACCCGGGATTGAACCCATGTCCCCTGCATTGAAAGGCAAATTCTTAACCAGTGAACCACCAGGGAAGTCCCCAGAGGCGAGTTACTTTAACAGTTGTTTTTGCATGTCTAGCTGGAGAAAGGGAGTGAACTAGGGTGGGGGGTTGTAAAGGAAGGAAATATAGCAGAGATACTATAGAAATAAAACCTATAGGCTTAAGTAGATTGGATGTTAACTCTGGGTGACTAGAGACACAGATAAAGAGAAGTTGTATCCAACTCTTTGCAACCCCATGGACTCTAGCCCTCCAGGCTCCTCCATCCCTGGGATTTTCCAGGCAAGAGTAGGGCCACCCTGGAGTGGAAGGCCATTCCCTTCTCCAGGGGATCTTCCCAACCCAGGGATCGAACCCAGGTCTCCAGCACTGTAGGCAGACGCTTTACGGTCTGAACCCCCAGAGAAGCCTCAGAGACAGACAAGGCGAGTGTAAAGGAGGTGAGTCAGGATGGGAGGTTTGTGAGGAGCAGGTAGAAATTGGGGTCAGCCACGGCAATGGGCAGCCACGAAGAGGGGTGGGTTAGGTTTGAGGATATGAGTTTACAGTCAACCCCAAAGTTGTTTTTTTTTTTTTTTTTTTTCACTTTCTCTAGCAAACCTTTTGCAGCCTGGGAATGAAGTGTAGAGAAACTGAATAGTAAGCATCTCGAGCCTGGGCTCCTGTAAACAGAAAAGGAATGTCCAAGGGTCCAAGCATAAGGAGTGGAGGGCAGGGGGAAAGAGTCCTTGAAGCTTCTGGCTGTGTTCAGACTGGGAGAGGAAGCTGGGGGGAGGGGCGCGCTGGAAGTCTTGGTCAGGATGAAGTCCCCGCTCCCCTGAACAGGAGGGAGAGGCTGGGAGAGGGGCCTGTTAGGAGGTGATGTGGTGGTGAAGAAGGAAGGAACAGTGCCATGTTTTAAAAAATCAGCTTAACTGAGGTATCACTCACATTCTGTAAAATGCCCTGATCATAAGTATAGAGCTCGGTGTGTTTTGATAAATATAGTATTATCCCACGTAACTACCCCCTCAGTTAAAAAGCCATGAAACATTTTCATCCTCTCCAAACCTTGTCTCATGCCCCCTTTGCAGTCCACTGGACTCGGGCAATGGCGGATCTACTTGGTGTCACTGAAGGTTAGTTTTGCCTACTTTAGAATTTCTCATAATGAAATTATCTGTGAATGTGTATCCCTTCACTTGGTGGTGACCATCGGGTTGTTCACACTTCGGGCTGTTATTACTAAAAACTGTGAACGTTCATGTATGTTGTATTCATGTACTGTGGGCATGAAGTTTTCCCTGGACTGCCCCGGTTTTGATTTTGGCTCCGTTTCTTACCGGCTGTTGCCTGTTGGCTGTCCATCTCCGCCTCTCTGTAATATTTATTGGTAATGAACATCTCCTCCAGAGGTCCTTGTGAATATCAGATGTGAATGTCTGCAAAGCTCTCAGAACCCTGGCTGGACATAGTCAACGAACTGTACATAGGAGCTGTGGGTACCTTTTCTGGGGAAGCACCAGGGGGTAAGGGGTTTGCTTCATGGCCACACTTGGAATGCCTTAGGATGCAGAAGTAGGAAATCCACTCGTCTTGATGGGCATCGGGTCCCTGCTTGGTTGAGTCAGCCCCTCCCCATGATTATCCATCCTGAGCTTGGTGATGTCAGACCATGGCCCCCACTGTCTGAAACCCTAAGGGAAAATCTCTCTCCATGCTTTGTAAACTATAAGGTATCTCATAAATGTAAAGTATTACTGCTGGTTATTGAATGACAATGCCGCTCTTGTCCTCAGAAAAGACTGGACTGTATATAAAAGGTTTGCCCAAAAGTTTAAGACAAACTACCCCAAACCCTGCTCCCACTGACTGAGAGCATTTCCCCTTTAGAGAGGCTTCGCTGTGAGTGAGTGTGGTGAGTGTGTGTGTGTGTGTGTGTGTGTGTGTGTGTGTGTCTTGAGAGCCCCTCCCCCAGTCTGCAAATGCTCCTCGGGGAGTAGGGAGGGCCTGGAGTTTCTGGCTGTCCTTGGAAAGTTGATTTAATAAGGGTTCCAGGAAAACCAGCCTCCCTCCTTCTCCCCCTCTCCTTTCCCTTCTCTTTAAGGTTTGGGATCTTAAAGAGGCTGAGCTGGTTTCAGACCAGGCTTTGTGGGGGAGTGGTAGGGGGAGACCGAAGCGGGCTCATGGGCCAAGGAGTAAGAATGCCCCTTTAAAAAGATAAGCACTGGCTTGAAAGACACTTTGAGCTTGAAGAGGCTTGTTTCTGTGTATTTTTCTCTCTTTTAGAATAAGACTTGGGGAAGAGCAAGTGGACGAGTCCAAAACCGCTTGCAAGACCACTTGTCACATAGTTGGGGTTGGGGGTCCTGCCCTTTTTTCAAAGCAATAACCTAGGCTAAAACCCCCAGACCCCATGGTGGAGGGCACAACATGAGTCTCAAAATACTTGCCTACATGCTCAGAAACCTGCAACTAATAAACGATTTAATGGCTGGGGTTTTACAGCTCCTCCCACCTACCCAGATTTGAAGGAGTCTGGTGGCCGGTTGAAGGGGGAGAGGTTACCCTTAATGGAAAAGCCGCACGTTTCCATTTCTGGCTGCAAGCCCCCTGGAAGCCGGGCGCCACAAAGCGAGGCTTTGTCTTTGTGTGCTGCAGAAACCTGGGCCCGTGGGGGAGGCAGCGAGTGGTACGGGAGACATCACCCCAGCTTCAAGTCCAGTCCCAGGCTCTGGCCGCCCCAAGCAACTCCCCAGGGGCTCCCCCAGTTCTCCTGGGCCCAAAGCGGTATGCATTTCAACCTGGCTGCAGGGGGCAGCCCCAGATCAGTACCAGAGGGCATCTCACTGCTGTCCTCCTACAGGCTGTGGCCCCACTGGCTGCAGCTGATCGGTACGGTCCTCTGGCCGGTGTGCGCTGGGCCAGTGTGTCCAGTGGCTATCCCATCCCCTCCCCCATATCAGATTGTTTTGCAAAAAGAACCTGTTTGCTTCGGATTCACATGGGGTGGGGGGCCGTTGAAGGAAGCTTCTTCTTCCCAGTGCTAGAAGGCGGGTGGCATTCCATGGAGCAGAGGGCGGTGATGCAGGGTGAGCCACTGGCGAACAAGGCTGGAGGATCTCAGGACCTGGGAATCTGCGGGGCTCCGGGCTATCCCTGCTTCCCCAGACGATCCTCTCTGTGCCCTGCCCAGGAGGGGTGGCTCTTGTAGCCCGAGAAGGGTGCGTGGGCAAGTGTTCTGGAGCAGGGCTTTACGGAGGGTGGGGGTCGGGAGAGGCTGTGAGGGAGGCGGGGAGGGCTCACGTGTCCGCCTGACCACGCCGGGCAGAGCCACCCCAGGGCCGTGCTCTTGGCTCTGGTTCCCGCATTGCTACGCCATTAGCTTCACTGATTTTCCACTCCGGCTCTGCTGGCCAGCTCCCCCCTGAAGCCAGGGAGGAGGAATTTCTCAGGGAAGAACAAATGCCTGTCCAGATCCCTGGCCCGGGGTGGGGAGAAGGGAGGGAGCCCACACCGAGAAGGAGGCTGGGCTGCTGTCCCCCCTGGCTTCTGTGACCACTGCCCCCCTGGAGTCGAGGGGGGTGGGCAGGGACCAGAGGGAGAGAGAGGGCCAGGGATGCCTCTGGGGAGGTGGGCCAACAGGGCCTGGCCCGTGAGTGATGGCTCGTGTCTGGGGCGGTGATGGACAGCCTTGGGAGAAGTGGGTTCTGGGGAGTCGTGCTCCGGGAGGGCGAGGTCCAGGGTCAGAGAGCCTGACCGGCAGCTGCGCCCTGTTTTCGCAGGGCCTCGGTCCTCGGGGGCCTCTGGGGGCTCCAGCTCACCCTGTGGACGCCACCTTTGCCTCTTGCCTCCCGAAAGTCTGGCAGCGGGACAGCTGTTTCCCTGCTGACCGGGAAAGTCCAGCTGCTTCTGGCACTGCTGATCTCCCAGATTCAGCTGCCCAGGCCTCCCCGTTTGTCCTGGAGAACAGGCGCCTCCATGCACTTCCCTTCCCTCTGCCCACCCTCTCCCCCACCTCCGCCCCCCAAGTGATTCAGCTGCAAGCCAACTGCTTGACCTGGGCTCTTAAGGCCAGGAGGAAGTTCCAGACTGTTTCCTCTTAGGAGAAACTGCCTGGACTTGGGCTGCTCCTGAATTTGAGGGCTTGCTCCGACTCACAGCTGGTGATGGCCAAGTAGAGCGGACTGGTCGTGGCTCCTGCCCTGAGCCCCCCGTCCTGTTCTCGGTTCACACTGACCCTCATTGACCCCCTTGCCAAACGAGGTGCCCCCTGCCTTCATTTAAAGGCTTTCTCTTTACAAACGGGAAAGCTCAGGATGGGGCTGTATCCAGTTTCACGCACTGAGAACCATTGCCCGGGTGGAGCTGGAAACGCAGTGCTCCTTCCCGAGCCCACGTGTTGTGTCATGGCCAAGCCTCCTGGGACAGGTTGTGTAAAAAAAGGACGTGAGTGTTGGCTTGAATGTGGTTGTGTTTCCCCGGCCCTAATGTGTAGGCGTGTTGAGCCTCAAGTGGGTGAGAGGGTCAAGGAGTTCGGTGAAGACTGGACATTAGTGGTCATGAGTTTGGGCAGGGAAAGAGATTAAAAACCGTCAGTGCTAAAGCTTCACATACTTGATCAACAACGAAAGTTGAACTTAAGCCTTTATCCCTTCCTCTGTGTTCTCCAGGGTTAAACACTAGCCTCTGGCTAATGGTTTTTCGCCATTTGTTTACTGACGCATTTTCTTCCTTTCTCCTTCCCTTCCCTCCATCCCTTCTTCCTTCCCACCCACCCACCTTCCTTCCTTCCCTCTCTCCTATCCATCCATCCATCTGGCCAAACAAGGCTTCCTTCTTTTTTGTTTAATACAGCTGCTACTGCTAAGTCACTTCAGTCGTGTCCGACTCTGTGTGACCCCATAGACGGCAGCCCACCAGCCTCCCCCGTCCCTGGGATTCTCCAGGCAAGAGTACTGGAGTGGGGTGCCATTGCCTTCTCAGTTTAATACAGCATGGACATGCAATTATAACCATTGTTTATCCTGGTCCCTTAGCTGAAATGTTCATCCCTAGCTTTTCCTGCTTTTCACTCTGTCATTTCTACTCTTAGCTTAAGGTGTAGCTTAAGGGCCATCTCCCGATTAAAGCCCTCCTCTGGTTCTAAATAAATTACTTTTTTTTCATCTCCTTTTTGTGTAGCATTTGATCTAGCACTGACTTTCCTCTGCCTTACATTATTTAATTTATGGCTGTTTCCTTCACCAGAGCAAAGTTCTGTGCAATCAGAAAGAATGTTTTTATTGCTCTTTTAAACCAGGGATATTTGGGGGACTTCCTTGGTGGTCCAGTGGTTAAGATTTTGCCTTCCAGTGCAGAGGGTGGGTGTTTGATCCCTAGTCGTGGAGCTAAGATCCCATATGCCATGCAGCCAAAACACCAAAACATAAAACAGACTCAATATTGTAACAGATTCAAAAAAGACTTTAAAAATGGTCCACATAAAAAAAAAGGAATATTTCATTATAGAAAATTTAGAAAATATAGGCTTGTAAAGAGAAAAACTTACATGCCCACCATCTAAAAATAATCACTGTTAACAATGAATCTATTTGTTTAGTTTTTTTCTACATTTATACAACATGACTTTTCAAAAGGTAATTTATACATTATATACTAGTTTGTAACATAAGCAGGTACTTATTGCCTTGCAGAGATGTTTTCATCATGCTCAAGTAACTACACAGAAGTATAGATGTACAAGATTTATTTATTTATGCAGTCCTCATTATTGAGCTTTTAAGTTATTTTCAATAGTTTGCACTTAAGTGAACATACTTTCACAAGTAAAATTTGTCCATGTATCCAAAGATTTTACATACATTCTAAAATCTTTTAGATACATTCTAAAAGTTGTGATTCAGTTCATTCAGTCGCTCAGTCGTGTCCAACTCTTTAAGACCCCATGAATCGCAGCACGCCAGGCCTCCCTGTCCATCACCAACTCCCGGAGTTCACTCAGACTCACGTCCATCGAGTCAGTGATGCCATCCAGCCACCTCATCCTCTGTTGTCCCCTTCTCCTCCTGACCCCAATCCCTCCCAGCATCAGGGTCCCTTCAAATGAGTCAACTCTTCTCATGAGGTGGCCAAAGTATTGGAGTTTCAGCTTCAGCATCTGTGCCTTCCAATGAACACCCAGGACTGATCTCCTTTAGGATGGACTGGTTGGATCTCCTTGCAGTCCAAGGGACTCTCAAGAGTCTTCTCCAACACCACAGTTCAAAAACATCAATTCTTTGGCACTCAGCTTTCTTCACAGTCCAACTCTCACATCCATACTTGACCACTGGAAAAACCATAGCCTTGACTAGACGTACCTTTGTTGGCAAGGTAATATCTCTGCTTTTTAACATGCTATCTAGGTTGGTTATAACTTTCCTTCCAAGAAGTAAGAGTCTTATAATTTCATGGCTGCAATCACCATCTGCAGTGATTTTGGAGCCCCCAAAAATAAAGTCTTACACTGTTTCCACTATTTCCCCTTCTATTTGCCATAAAGTGATGGGACCAGATGCCATGATCTTCGTTTTCTGAATGTTGAGCTTTAAGCCAACTTTTTCGCTCTCCTCTTTCACTTTCATCAAGAGGCTTTTTAGTTCCTCTTCACTTTCTGCCGTAAGGGTGATGTCATCTGCATATCTGAGGTTATTGATATTTCTCCCGGCAATCTTGATTCCAGCTTGTGCTTCTTCCAGCCCAGCGTTTCTCATGATGTACTCTGCATGTAAGTTAAATAAGCAGGGTGACAATATACAGCCTTGACGTACTCCTTTTCCTATTTGGAACCGGTCTGTTGTTCCATGTCCAGTTCTAACTGTTGCTTCCTGACCTACATATAGGTTTCTCAAGAGGCAGGTCTGGTATTCCCATCTCTTTCAGAATTTTCCACGGTTGATTGTGATCCACACAGTCAAAGGCTTTGGCATAGTCAATAAAGCAGAAATAGATGTTTTTCTGGAACTCTCTTGCTTTTTAGATGATCCAGCAGATGTTGGCAATTTGATCTCTGATTCCTCTGCCTTTTCTAAAACCAGCTTGAACATCTAGAAGTTCACGGTTCACGTATTGCTGATGCCTGGCTTGGAGAATTTTGAGCATTACTTTACTAGTGTGTGAGATGAGTGCAACTGTGCGGTAGTTTGAGCATTCTTTGGCATTGCCTTTCTTTGGGATTGGAATGAAAACTGACCTTTTCCAAAAAGTTATGATTACATATACCAAACTGCCCCAGAAAGGTGATAACCAGTTAAGATCTTTAAAAATTGTAATTAATAAATACTGTTTATTACATTGTCACATTCTGCATCCTTTCCATATTTTTACCTCTACACCAGTCCCATGGCCATAGGTTTTATTTCCATAATCAGATGAGGAAACTGAGGTTCAGGGAGTTAAATAATTTATCTAAAGTCATGTAGTTGATGGGCCTAGAAAAGGGATTAGTAGCCCACTCCAGTATTCTTGCATGGAGGACCCCATGGATGGAAGAGCCTGGCTGGGCTATAGTCCACGGTCTCAAAGAATCAGACACTACTGAGCTGCTAACACACACACACACACACACACACACACACACACACACACACACACAGCTGATGGGAGGTGAAAGTGGAATTCAGGCTCAGGTCTGACTCCAGTAAATTTTTTTCCAGTGCCTTTACTATGTCTCTCAATCAAATTGTGTTTCTCTCCAAAATTCAGGCAGACCAGCTTTACAATTTAAATACTGCTAGGTCGGTCCCTTTTGTCTCACAGGAAGTAGGCGTCACCTCCCTTTCTGGGGTGGTACATACATGTGTGTGATTGGGGTAAGGCTGCAGATGCTTGCCTTGTGCCATTTCTTGTGGGACATTCTTCTGCTCTTGACTGTGAGGCTGTGCATTGCTCATAGGTCTGGAGCCACCCCAGTCAAAGTGGTTTCCTAGCCTAGAATAATCAATAGAACAAAAACAGCCTTTCCCAGTGTAGCTGAGACCTCCCACTTGGCGAAGGTCTGGGATTAGAGGTCTCTAAAAGCGTCAGAGTCCACACCTGAGTTTTCCTTGTTGGTCACACTTGTTTTAGAATACAGTGTGTTGTCTGGACACATAAACCACCTGGATTGCTTCTAAAATGGTCCAACAATGTCTGATAGATGAAAATAAACATGGCTAGAAGGCTCAGCAGGCCTGAGCTCTAGTGTCCTTTTGAGGCTACCAGTATTTGTGTGTGTGTGCGCTAAGTCGCTTCAGTCATGTCCGGCTCTTTGCAGTCCCATGGACTGTAGTCTGCCAGGCTCCTCTGTCCATGGGGATTCTCCAGGCCAGAATACTGGAGTGGGTTGCTATGCCTTCCTCCAGGGAATCTTTCTGACTCAGGGATTCAACCCATGACTCTTATGTCTCTTGCATTGATATGCAAAGTTTTTTACCACCAGTACTACTGGGAAGCCCCCACCAGTATATATATAAATATATATATTTGTAATATATATTTTTTTGTATTTAAAACATGAAGAAATGCAAAGAAAAATCCACAAGGTGATAGGATCTTAAAATTTTGTTTTTCTTAGTGTTTATATTTAGCAAAGAAATATTTTAAAATATATATATATATTATAATGCACTTGGACCAGTCACAAAATACTTAAATTGAAAGGATATTCAGCATATATATTAATTTATAGTATTCTGTCTGAAGTGTGTCCCAAGAATAGAACACAGATTTACTGTAAGTTATTTGGTAAATATTTTCTTCCAGTTCTTTTTTTTCTTAAGAGTTATATTTTTCATTAGTCCAAACATAGGAAATACACATCCATGTTAAGTACTTCATTTTTTAAAACTTTATTTATGTATTTATTTTTGGCTGCACTGGGTCTTCCTGCTACCCTCGGGCTTTCTCTAGTTGCAGTGAGCAGGGGCTACACTCTAGTTGCCATACAAGGGCTTCTCATTCCAGTGGCTTGTCTTGGATCTTCCCTGGTGGCTCAGAGGTTAAAGCATCTGTCCGCAATGCGGGAGACCTGGGTTCGATCCCTGGTTCAGGAAGATCCCCTGGAGAAGGAAATGGCAACCCACTCCAGTATTCTTGCCTGGAGAATCCCATGGATGGAGGAGCCTGGTGGGCTACAGTCCAGGGGTCGCAAAGAGTCGAACACGACTGAGCGACTTCACTCACTCACTGTCTCGTGCAGACACGGGCTCTAGAGCTTAAGAGCTCAAGGCCTTCAATAGTTACGGCGCACAGGCTTAGTTTCTCATTAGCATGCAGGACCTCCCTGGCAGAGATCGAACCCATGTCCCCTGCATTGGCAGGTGGATTCTTAACCACTGCACCACCAGGGAAGCCCCTGTTTCAGGTCTGTCAGTAACTGTCTGTATGACCTTTGGGGGAAAAGCCTGCAAGTCTTGGCGGCCCCTCTGGATTGGGCACCCAGGACAAAGGGCATCCCTGCCCCAGCCTCGCCGTGGGTCAGACCCAGCCCCAGCCAGTGTCACTCTGGCTCCACATAGGAAAATACAGTAAGTGACTCATTGAAGAAGAGTCACCCAAAGACCACCTCAAATAAGGACATAAAACCTAGGTTATGAGGACATCTGAAGCCACAGGAGAAGGCTTCTTCCCTAAAGTGAAGGGACAAGCTGGCCAGTGTTGGTGGGCGGTGACATGTGTGCACACATATGTCAGGAAGGCAGAGGTTTTGCTCTATTTTTTGTTCACTCCAGCACCTTAGTGTGTGAAACGTATTAGGCACTCTGTTAATACTTTTTGAATAAATGAATGCATGCATGAACGCACAGGGAAGTAACCATCCATTTTCTTTAAAAAAAAAAAAGATACTTGCAACTGATAAAAAACCTTGTGTAAAGCACAAGGAACTCTACTCAATACTCTGTAATGACCTATATGGGAAAAGAATCTAAAGAAGAGAGTGTGTGTGTGTGCGTGTGTATGGGCTTCCTGACCAGACGGTAAAGAATGTACCTGCAATGTGGGAAGCCCGGGTTCAATCCGTTGGTCAGAAGATCCTCTGGAGAAGGGAATGGCTACCACTCCAGAATTCCATGGACAGAGGAGCCTGGCCAGCTATAGTCCACGGGATCGCAAAGAATGGGACACAACTGAGTGATTAACACCGCTACCACTACATGTGTGTGTATATATATATATATATATATATATAACCGATTCAC
The DNA here is from genome assembly GCF_014754425.2 of Oryx dammah. Classification (NCBI taxonomy): domain Eukaryota; kingdom Metazoa; phylum Chordata; class Mammalia; order Artiodactyla; family Bovidae; genus Oryx; species Oryx dammah. Next base: position 32,286,213 of record NW_024070191.1, on the reverse strand, counting down.
TTTTCTGTACAACAGAAACTAACACAACATTGTAAATCAACTATACTCCACTAGGACTTTCCTGGTGCTCCAGTGGCTAAGACTCCATGCTCCCCTCAATCCCAGGGGCCTCGGCTCGATCCTTAGTCAAGGAACTAGATCCCACATGCTGCAAGGAAGATCAAAGATCTTGAGTGCAGCAACTAAGACCCGGCACAGTCAGATAAATTAATACTGAAAAGCAAAATCTAGGGGACCCCCCCATTTAAAAAAATCCATACTCCCAATTTTTTAAAAAAGGAACTAGAGGGGAAAATACCAACAATTTCCAGTTTTAAAAATGGGGAAGATAGGAATAAATCCTTTTCAATGAAATGGTACAGCAAAATGGGTTAATGCTACCCCATATTGGGCCCTTTATGTCACCTAATGCAGTGGTTCTCAGATTTTTCCCTGCAGGGACATCACCCGGTGGACTTGTTAAAAAAACATGCCTCAGTCCACCCCTAGCGCTCTGGAGCCTGCAATGGGGCCCCTGCCAGGTGGCTCTAACAAGTTCCCCAAAGATGTGGATGTTGCTGGTCGGGGGATCACACTTTAAGAATCTCTGATATCTCTTAATTCTCACTCACTTCAAAAAGTCTACAAGGTAGATGTTTAGGAAACTGACTCAGAGAGGTCAAATGAACACTCCCTGAGGTTAAACAGCTAAAATAAATGGAGGATCTAGAGTTGACTTGGGTCTGTTTAATATAGGCGCCTATGACTCTAACCTCTGTAGTGGGAGGTGAGGAGGGTAAAGAGGGCTGAGTCTGAATGCTGGGAGGTTTCGGAGGGAGGAAGACGGAAGAGTAGAGAGTTGTCGGAAAGCCTGTCTGGAGGGAAGGAAGCCCTTTTCCAGGAATGCCCTCCTGCTTTGCTTAGGGCTTGAAGTCAGTTCTCACGCCATTGGAATGTCATCAGCTCTCCCATCATCAGACCTTTTGCATTTGGAAATGTCTGCCCTTTGATTATCCAACTTCAGGGTTTACTTTGGGGATTAAGTTTTGTTTCCCTTTGGTTTTAGGAATTAGCTTTTAAAGAGTCAGGTTCCTTGACTAACCTACTGAACGAAATTCTCCCTTTGGCATCCAAAACTTTAGTCCATGTTATTTGCTCTCTTCAAGCCTCTCTCAATGCCTGAAAGGTACACTTGGAAGAGGCATTTATTTTATAATGTTAGTCTTTCACCACTACCTACTGACTACCAGTCCATTTTTTTTAAATTTATTTGCCTAGCTAGTGAGCATCAAAAAAAAAAAAAGAGAGATAATTCTTCTAGAATACCTGGGTTCCTAGCTTATTCAGTCTTAGTCTCTGGGCGACCCTACACCCTAAGTTCTGAGATTTCTTCTGGAACATCTCAGGCCAGAGGGAAAAGATGAAGAGAGACATGTATTGAAGTTGCTGGTGGCCATAACTCTGTGGCCAAAATGGAATCCCCTCTTCTGTTTCTTTCTTTCTTTTAATATTGACTCCATTTTCTGTGCTTTATATTATATGCTTATGGTGCTTAGTTACTCAGTGACCAACTCTTTGCTGTCCCATGGACTGTAGCCCACCCAGCTTCTCTGTCCATGGAATTCTCCAGGCAAGAATACTGGAGTGGGTTGCCATTTCCTTCTCCAGGGGATCTTCCTGACCCAGGAATCAAACCCAGGTCTCCTGCATTGCAAGCGGATTCTTTACCTGCTGAGCCATCGGCAGGGGGAAGCCCTGTATGTTACCTTCTTGTGTCTTACCTGTTTCCTTTTGGTCACATGCTTCTTCTTTTTGTTTTCTTTAATATTGACTATATTCTCTTTGCTGTATGTTACATCCTTGTGTCTTACTTAGGCAGCTGGGATCTTAGTTCCTTAAGTGGAAGCACAGAGTCTTAACCACTGGACCACTAGGGAAGTCCCCTCCCCTCTTTTAAGGAAAAGTAACTTGCACTCTCTTGTCTTCCTTCACTGAAGAGGGTGTGCTGTGCTGGTAGGGGCTGAGGGGACACAGTGATTGGTACTCAATTCCCAAGGCTGGGTTGAAACTTAGAACGTTGGTTAGAGCTGCGGGGCCAGGAGGTGGAGGGTAATTAGAGCTTGTCCAGTCGGCCTTCCTGTCTCAGAGTTGAGGCCACGGAGGCCTAGAGAGGGATGACTTGGCCCAGGTCACGCAGTCATCCCAGCGACTTCCATGCCAGTACTCTTTCTGCAACCACCTGGGGCTCAAGCAGAGTTTGGGACTTAGTGGTTTTGACAAGGATTTCAAAGGGGGCTCTTGTGCAGTGTGAACCTTGCCCACAGTAGGCTGCCTCTCCTGAGAGGCTCGTTGTTCTAGATCCCCCAGCTCATCTGAGCACAGGAGTCCCCAGTGTGGACACTGACCCTTCAGGCAGCCTTTGGTCCTGGTTCTTCTACCTGCTCTGTCTGAGAGCCATTTCATCTCAGGGAGAAAAATCCCCGAACCACGCTCTTTCAGTTTCTGAAAACAGTTCTTGTTTGTTGTTGTTCAGCCGTGTCCGACTCTTTGCGACCCCATGGACTGCAGCACGCCAGGCTTCCCCGTCCATCACTGTCTCCCGGGGCTTGCTCAAACTCCTGTCCACCGAGTCGGGATGCCATCCAACTGCTGCCCTCATCTCTGTCACCCCCATCTCCTCCTGCCCTTAATCTTTCCCAGCATCAGGGTCTTTTCCAGTGAGTTAGCTTTTCACATCAGGTGGCCAAAGTACTGGAGCTTCTGAAAACAGGACGAAATGCTCTGCTTTCATGGTGAATGTGAAGGAGAGAGAGAATGAATACATGGTGCGTCCATGGGCCCTGTGGGCCCTCGCTTACCTCCCAATCTGTGGAGAGGCCATTAGTCCCAGATTTTTAGATTTCATGAGCCAAATCCCCACCTCCCAATATTTTGGGTTGACAACTTATTTTGCCATGTAAGAACATCTTAAAAAAAACACAAAACTTAACGTTGTCCACTACCAATACTGTTTATTATGGTAAAATATACCTACGATAAAATTCACCTTTTTAAAGTGTACAGTTCTGTGGCATTAAATATGTTCACATTGTACAACCATCACCACCATCCAGCTCCAGAACTTTTCACTTCCCAGCTGACACTCCGCCTGTTAAACCAGCTTGTACACCATTGCCTTTTAAAACAGCACTGCTGGTGGTCCAGTGGTTAAGACTCTCGGGATCCAAGCTCCCAATGCAGCAAGCCGTAGGCTGGATTCCTGGTTGGGGAACTAAGATCCCCACACAGTTTTGCCAATAAATAAATAAAGGATGTCTGTCACCTTCATTCTTAAATAAGGGGCATTTCTTTAACGTGGAAAAAAAATGTGCCTTCATGAAGAGTCCCTTTCCCCACGCAGTGGCCATCATCCTGCACTGGAGCCAGTGATCCAGGCCCACCATCGCAGCCACAGGACTGGCCGGGGAAGGAAGGTGGCCGACCCCAAGGGCGCTGATAGCCCTGGCGCATGTGCTCCGAAGCCCCCATCGAGGTCTGGTGGGGAGGGCAAAAGGCAGATGCTGAAACAGCTGTGGCCTCCGCTAACTCATCAGCAAGTTTAGGAAGCCACAGTGTTTTCCTAGCCAGCTGCTGGGGTTTCCTTCCCCAAACCAGAGGGGGGGGGGAGGCCCTAGGAGAGGGCGGGGCGGGGGGAGGCGCCTACATTCTTTTCTTCGAGGAACCTGACCGGACTTCTAAGGTCAGAGCCCGGAGTGGGAGCTGCCCGGGAGCTGCCGGGTTACCTCTTCGCTGTCGTCCCTCCCCCACTCTTAATGATCTTTCCATTACAGAACCCAGACCAGGAAGTGCCTGACAGGTCGCAGCTGCAGACACATGGCTGGGGAGGCCTGGGCTCCGGGCCAGTGGTGGGAGGGTCTGAGCTCCCCTCGGAGCAGCGGGACCCCTGCGCGCGCGCGCACACACACACACAGACACACACACAGACACACACACACCCCTCTTCAGCTAGTCCAAGACCCCTGCACACACAC
>NW_024070191.1:32265199-32282193 GCF_014754425.2 Oryx dammah | reverse complement strand
CACCCCTCTTCAGCTAGTCCAAGACCCCTGCACACACACACACACACACACACACACACACATACACCCCTCCCTCTTCAGCTAGTCCAGCTTTCCCTGACTGCTTGGAGGGAAGGTGTTCTGTGTTGTCACAGTTGGTACTTTGGCTTTGAGTTTAGGATGTGATTGTATTTAATAAGAGCAGGAGAAGTTCCCCACCCAAGTGTGCTGATCCCTACACAAGTCCCCTTCCTGGGCGTGTGGTTCTTTAGGGGACGTTTTCCATGAATGAGCAAGGCTCTCCGGCTTCTTTTCCCAAGATGGAACCCACCGAATATGGCTCTAGAAGCTTCCAGGGCCGTGGTGAGGCACAGTCTTAATGCTGCCCAAACAATTGATTTAACAACCGATCTAGCATGTGTTGTGTTAATTGCTCAAATGAGTGAGTGAGTGAAGTTGCTCAGTCATATCCGACTCTTTGCAACCCCATGGATTGTAGCCCACCAGGCTTCTCTGTCCGTGGGATTTTCCAGGCAAGAGTACTGGAGTGGGTTGCCATTGCCTTCTCCAGAGAATTTTCCCGACCTAGGGATCGAGCCATCAGGGAAGATGTTAATTGCTCAGTTGTGTCCAACTCTTTGCAACACCGTGGACTGTAGCCCGCCAGGCTCCTCTGTCCTTGGATTTCTCCACGCAGGAATACTCGAGTGGGTTGCTGTTCCCTTCTCCAGGGGATTTTCCCGATCCAGGGATTGACCTTGGGTCTGCTGCACTGCCCCATCAAAATGCCAGATTCAAAAGATTTTGCAGGGGATAGTTTAGAGACAAGAGCATGAACTCTGCAAAACCACAGGCCTGGCTGGGCCAGCCCCCTTCATTTTGTTATCTTCACGGAGGCCGGCTCCTTCCACATACAAGTTTGCTCAGGAAATGTTAATTTACCCTAAACTGTGTCCAAGGGGGGCAGTTGTCACACAGGAGTTTCTGTCTCCACCGCCAGCTGTGTTGTTGGCTTTCTTCCCTGAATCTGCCAAGGCTGATTCCTCTGGTGCCAAATGTGAGCCGGTGACAAACTTCTAGGAACCGGGAGCTGAGAGACCTTTCTTCCCAGTAGCTGCAGACCAACCTTTGCTCCTGACGCTTCTTCCCGCACAACTTAGGTGAACTTGCCCCAGCCCAGGGCAGCTTTCTTCCTGGTAAGGCAGGCGGGAAAGGGTACTGGGCATCCTTTGGAGGAAGTGTTTCTGCCCGGAGTGCTTCTGTAAACACTGGGGCAAGAGGAAGAGGGGAGATTTCTCTTAAAAACTACGCCTGGGCACATTCCTTTGTTAATCACGTAATTACAGCCCTCTCCTCAGCCTGGAAGGGTCCTCCTCCTCGTGGTGGGAGGTATGGGGGTAGGGGGGGAAGGTGGAGAACCCAGTCTCTAGGAGGGAAGAAAATGCATCAGCTAGAAGGCCAGACTCAACTCTGATGCTGGGTTACCCATCGCTGCATCTTTGGGGAAGGTTTGCACAAAATACAAGGATTCGCCTGCCTGCCCTGCAACTTAACCGGGGAGCAAGTTTTGGGGGGTCTTGGAGTGGGTGCCGGGTCTTGGCTGTGGCTTCGGCCAGTGCAGGCGGCTCGGCGCTAAATTACAGTGACGAGATGGGACGACACAAAAGCCCCGAGATCTTTTTTTTTTTTTTTTAATAAAAACAAAACACAACTCCCGGCCCCAAGCCCCTGGGCTGCTGAATGGTGAAGGCTTCCTGTCAGGATTAGCCGGGCCGCCTGGGCATGTGTGCACTGCCTTTCTCCTCAGGAAATACCTTTGGTAAGCCCGGGTGGGGTCCCCATGGCAACGCGAGAGGGGACCCGCTGACTGAGACCATTCAGCTCCCATTGTGGCCGGGCCCCTTTGTCGGGAGCTGTATTGCTGCCCCTCTGGCCCACGCAGCAGTTTGCACCGTTTTGTCAGGCTGAATGTGGAGTTTTTACATTTTAATGGGCTCTTCTGGCAGCGGCCCATTTGCATGTAAAATGCTCCTTCTTACTTCTTTCCCTTTTTCTATTTGAAAAAAAAAAACTCTACACTCCAAATCCCCCCGGGTCGGGGGCCCGGTGACGGCGGCTGGACCAGGGTGTCGGCCCCACTAATTGACTGGTGTCCCCATGTCCCCTCCCGCACACTTCCGTATGCACCCTGTCTCGGGGATGCCGCGCGTCCAGGGGATCATGCATCCGGAGGGCTTCCTCCCTGGACCCCCCACCCTTACACGATGACCGTTTCCCCCAGGATTTTGATGAGAACCCCCTCTGGCCTGGCCTTGCCAGACTAAAGTAAGTTTCCAGTTCCATTTCAAAGCCAAAATAACGTAATAAAAACCTCGACAGAGGGCTCCCGGGGCCCCGCTGGGCTGTTCTGTCTTCCTTTTAAGTTGCTTTCAAAGCCACCCCGAGTTCCTCCCCCACCCACAATTGCCCCCTCATTTATCTCTGGGGAGTTTGTGTCAGGACTGTAAACATTCCTGGACCACCAGTTCCCCACGTTACCAAAGAGCATGGCCCCTCTTCTAATTTTCTCAACCCAGAAACACAGAATCCAAAGGATTTCCTAGGAACCAAGAAGCTCCAATCCTTTGGCCACCTGATACAAAGAGCCAACTCATTGGAAAAGACCCTGATGATGGGAAAGATTGAGGGCAAGAGGAGTAGGGGGCAACAGAGGATGAGATGGTTGGATGGCATCACCGACTCAGTGGACATGAATTTGATTAAACTCCAGGAGATACTGAAGGACTGGCGAGCTGCCGTCCATGGGGTCTCAAAGAGTCGGACAGGACTGAGCAACTGAACAACAAAAAGGGATTTGAACTGTTAAGAGCCATCACACCTGGATTTGTTGGGGGGCTAGCTATTCAAGCCCTATACCCTTTCTTTCCAGAGTGGGCATAGAGATGACACCACACTGACTTCACGGGGTAGATGAGACATACTGATGGATCGGCCCTCAGCCGAGCATTTTGAATGAGGGCACGATAAAGCTGTGAAAATCTGTAAGTCACATTACAAATAAGTTGAGCAACAGAGCTGCAGAAATTTCCAGAGAATGAGTTTTCACGTCTGGGGAAGTGATGGAGAGACAGGAAAGTGTTATTTTAGGAGAAAGCAAAATAAAGGGCAGTGAGGGTATTGGCTTGGCGGGGTGAGGAGACAGGAGAACGTGGGGGGGTGGGCAGGCGGGCAGGACTTGAGAGGCCCCAGGTCCTGGAGGAGGGCATTCAAACCAGGCAACCAGGGGCATGAGGGGATGGGACACAGAGTGCCTGGGCCAGGGCTGGGACAGTCAGGATGTGTGATGGGGGAGGAAGGGGGAGCTGGCCCAGGGGATGGGTGGCCAGCCTCTTTGCCTGACATTCTTGATCTTTTCAGTGGATCAGGCAGGGGTCATCTGAGGTCATCAGATCAGCTATAAGCTGCACTCAAGAGGGACTTGGGGGGGACTTCCCTGGTGGTTCAGTGGTTAAGACTCGTGACTGTTTCATGACTTTGGGAGAAGTCTCTCAACCTCCACTGTCTCATGTTTAACTGAAATAAATGCAAATGAGCACAGACGTGAATAAGCACGCCCTGTAAAGCTTCAGGTGCCGCGCCAAAGGGGGGCGCTACTGTTAGCCCTGGGTCCGCCATGGTCACAGGGCTGCCCCACCCCCACCTCCCAATTTCCTTATCTGCCAAATGTGCGCAGTCGCACCTGCTCTACTCTAAAGGGTAGATGAGCATGACCAGGAAAGTGCATTGTAAGTGAAAAAACACCAAGTTATCAAGTAGTGGTTGTGGAGGTGAAGGGATGAGAAGAGGAGGAGGAGGCTAAAGCAGCCAGCTGCAGAGTCCCGTGGGAGGAAGGTCGGAGACACAGGTGCCATTAGGCGGGACCCAGGGGCCGACCGGAAAGGGTTTCTTTCGCCTTCCGGAGGCAAGGATTGCAAAGACGGTACAAATAGAGACCCTTTGCACTGGTCTCTTTCAAAGGTTCTGGATGCATGTGGATTCTGGAGAGCCAGGCCACCTGGGGGCAAATCCCTGCTCAGCCACTTACTGACTAGGTAGGCTGTCTTGGACACATCCTGAACCTCCCGTGCCTCCGTGTCTCCTCTGTCAAATGAGGATGACGGTTCTCACTTCACGGGGTTGTTGTGAAGCACTTGTACTTGGCATACCATCAGCTTCTGCATTCCCAGGGTAGAGGTAACAATGGTATCAACCTCCTATGGGCTTCCCGGGTACCTCAGTTGGTAAAGAATCTGCCTGCGATGCAGGAGACCCAGCTTCGATGGCAGGGTCAGGAAGATCCCCTGGAGAAGGGCATGGCAACCCACTCCAGCATTCTTGCCTGGAGAATCCCCACGGACAGAGGAGCCTGGCGGGCTCCAGCCCGTGGGGTCACAGAGTCGGACACGACCAAGCAACTAACACATCACTTTTCATGGTTGCTCTGAGGATTCAGGGATACTCTGTGGTAAAAGCATTCACAGGATATGGGGTGTAGATAGTAAGCCTGCTGCCAGTATTGGCTAATATTGGCATTACTGTTTTCAGAGTTGTTTAAGGATCCCAAGATAATATATGAGGAGGCGTGTGGTCAGTTGTAAAGTGCTATGCAAATATGGTGCTGTTCCTTGCTGGGTTCATGCGAAGTTGTGGGGCTCCGAGATGGATAGCTTCCAGACCAAATTGGTTCTTATGGGACCAAGGCTGGTGAAGTGGTATTTTTAAAATACATTTTCAGGTATGTTTGTCCATGTGGCATGAAAGGCCTGCATTCACAGTGACTGCAGAGGAGTGTGTTCCCCGGGACTTCTTCGGTGGTTCTGTTCTATCCACCCACCTTTAAGTTGAAATTATTCGGAGGGGGCTGTTTTCTGCTGTGTCTTCTTTTGTTCCAGGCAGGCCATATGGTCTAGCCTCATCTCTCATCCCCTTCATCCCGAGGCACAGCCTTGCTCGTAAGCACCCCATCTTTTTCTGCTCCCCACAAAGTTTCACTGCCTTCCCCTACCATCATGTTGCCCGGTGCTACGAACATCACCATCTGCTTTGACCACCAGTACTTAAGTTCTGAAACCTTGAAGCCTATGCTGGGTCACCTGTCCTGGGCTCTCATATTCTTCTCCCATTACCTTGTGTTGTATGATAAAGTATTCCATAACAACCAGGTATTTTGTAAATCTTATCACCCTGGTTAGCCCAAGGCTGGAAGAAGGAACTAGCAACCCACTCCAGTACTCTTGCCTGGAAAATCCCACTCCAGTGTTCTTGCCTGGAGAATCCCAGGGACGGGGGAGCCTGGTGGGCTGCCGTCTGTGGGGTCGCACAGAGTCGGACATGACTGAAGCAACTTAGCAGCAGCAGCCCAAGGCTGACCAGCTCTTTCACTCCTTATTTTAATCCATGACCTCTCTTTGCACAGCAACAAGGGCTCACAGAGACAACCCACTGATGGCCATTCTGGAGAAAGTCCCTGTCCTCTCGGATTTGGGGAAAACTGGGGTCTCATCTTCCAATGACCACGTTTGTACGGATTTGAGCCTCTTCGTGGTCACTGCCCACCCTACATGGTGCCCAGGGCTGGCAGAAGACTCGAAGTTTAGAATCAAGAACTTGGAACTGAACAGATGAACCCAGAACAGAGCTGCCTGCTCGGTGACAGTGGCAGATTTCTGGCCAACTGCTATATCCTGCTGGCTCGTTGGCAATTACGGAGCTCTGGTGTTTTGGAGGAAAGTAGGGAGGGAGAGGGACTCCATAGGGCCCCGCTAACATTAATCACATTCCTAGACTTGAGAAGTACCACCTCTCACCTCTCTGTTTTTCTAGCTGCTTCCTTGAGGATTACTAAAACGTTTGGGTCCCTATCTGTTTCTAGTTCCCCTTGGAGGGTGGAGAGGTTCCATTAGAGAAGCAGATGGGACTGGTGATTGCTGTCTGAACCCCCGTCCCTCCCACTAATAGTGTCTTGGGTCCAGCCAGCACAGCCTTCCATGGTCCACCTGCTGTCTGCACTGTCTTAGAAGTTGCCCCGCGACCAGAGTCCTCCTCAGCCCCAGATTCAGGCAGCTAAGCAGGAGCCTTCATTCCTTCCTGTCTTCCTAAGAGATGGCCAGGACACCCTTGATCCTCTAAGGGTGTGCAAGTCCAGTCCAACCCTAACCTTAACCTTCTTGCTCGCAGTGACGATCATAGTGGCTCTGAGGTGGGTGTGGAAGCAGGATGCACCGTTTTCCTCCGGGGCACCCCAAGCACCCTGCACCCAGAGCCTGTTGGAGTGAAACTCATGCCAAGTGCTTTCCGCCTCAGGCCAGGTCCCCATGGAATACAGATACCTAGTGTCCTCCAGCCTCCATTGCCCACCTCATCTCTCAGGAAACAGGACACACAAAGCGAGTGTGTGGGTTTGCAGTCTCCCCCGCAGCCTCTCCACTCCAATTCATCAAGTGCTGGAATGTCTTTTCAAGTCGCTGCCCAATAAACTGCTTTCTCTTCTTCGTCAGTCATGGCCAGCCCAATAAAGGTGTCAGCTCCTTTCTTGCTTCCTGATGCCTAACGACATGAAGAGCCCTGGATTGTGGGTCCTGGTCAGAGAAAGGCCAGCTCAGTGGAGACGGAGCCACAGATGCAAGGGCCTTTCCAACGGGGACATAAATGGGGGACCCTGCAAAGACCGCAGGAGAATGGAGAGTAATGACTTGGTTGTTGCAGGCGGCCAGTGAGCGGGGATGCCCGCATCAGTTGCCTTACAGATGACGCTCCAAGGTCAGGGCTGCTACTCCAGGTGGTGGCACAGAGGGGCAGGGCCCAGTAAGCCAGCAGATGGTCAGTTACCTTTCCATTACCTCCTCGAAGAAAGTGGCATTTACCTGTAAATGGAGGCTTTGACACACATCCAAGAGCACTATTAGCCGTGAAAAAAGTCCACCATAAACCAAGAGCCGTAGGTTTTGGTTTAAATTGAGAAGAATGTTTTCAGTTCCTCTAAAATTTAGTCTTTACCAGATGCTAACTTCAAGACCTACTGAGTATTTTTCTGTGTTTCTGACATTGTTAGGCACTGTGGGAAAACTATAATAGACCATTCTGTTGGTCTGAGTTGCTTTCTGTTTCTTAGGCAAGGCATGGACACTTTTGACAATTAGGAAAAAACACGCCCAAATGTCCATCAGTCGACAAATAGATTCATATAATGTGGTATACTCACAAAAACTATTATTTGGCCACTAAAAGGAATAAAGTACATGAGACAACATGAAAAGAACCTTGAAAACATACTAAAAGAAAGGAGGACACACACAAAAGACTATATTGCACAAGTCCATTGATACGAACTACCTAATATAGGCAAATCTATAGAGACAAAGCAGAAAATGGTTGCCTAGGCTGGTGGAGGGGGAGGGGATAGTCAGTGACTGCTAATGGGTATGGGGTTTCTTTTGGGGGTGATACAAATGTTCTAAAGGTAGATTGTGGTGATAGTTGCATTCTGTGACTATACTAAAAAGTATTGAATGATACACTATAAATGGGTGAATTTTATGATATATGAGTTATATCTCAATAAAGATGTTTGAAAAAGCAACAGTGCAAGATGGCGTGGAATTAAATGCAAATTTGTGCTAATCAGATGGTAACTGTTTTTACAGCAAAGGAGGGTGGGCGTCTTGGATTGTGCACTTTGAGTAGGTGGGTAGGAGAGTTCTAGAGAGATGCCCGACAGCCTTGAGCAGAAGTCAGTTTTGTTGTGGCTGCAGAATACGGTTAGTGCAGAAAACAGCCAGACTTGGCATGGAAGGTGGGGAGAAGACGGTCGCATGGGGAGGAGGGGACAGACTGAGAGGAGCCCTGAAGGCAAAGCAGGGGTTGGAGTTCACCCTCTACACAGCCTTCGATATCGATCAGGAGAATGAACGGGCTAGCACACCGTGGCCTGGAGCATCGGGCTGAGCTTGACCTCCAGGGACTGGGACAAGAAAGCTGGCTCTTGAGGCTTTATATAGATCATGCAGAAGACTTCTGTGTGCATGTCCTGGCCAGGAAGAGCAGGGAGTTTCAGATCCAAGTGGAATCAGCCCGAGCTGGTCCCAGCAGAGCCAAGTCTCCCTTTGTTGCTTTCTTCTGGGGCAACGCCCGTGTTCTCCCTGCTACCTTTTTGTTTCTGGGACCTGTCAGAGGCTAAGAATTTGAGTTTACTGGAGTTTACTGTTTGACCAACGGCTGGTACAGATCATGAGCTGCAAAATATTTAATCAGTGAGGTCATTGCAGGAAAACGAGATTTGATCCATAGGAGTGTCTTCTGTTTCCCTAAGGGTCAAGTCTGAATGGCTTTTCTTCTGCCTCCTCTTGGCAAAACCACAAACCATTAAAAATGGAAAGAATAACTTTTTTTTCCCCAAGACCCACAAAAGCTTATTTTTAATCAATGTGTGGTCTGCTCACCTTTGTGGTGTGCCTCTTGACCTGATTCACAAAAATAAATGAGTGCGGGCCTAGTGGTTTGTTTCCAAACCCTTTTAAACCAGCACCTCCTTTTTGATGACTCAGTATTTACCTAGGATTTAAGACAGAGCCCTTGGGTCGAGGGGCACCCGGCCTGCAGCCATGGCCTCTGAGCCTCGTCCGAGGCCCCCCCAAAAAGCTACTGTTAGTCCCTGGTGCCCAGGACACATTTCATCGGTGAGAAAACCTGCTGGGGACTTCAAAAAGAGTGGGTTAAAATGAGATGGTGAAGGAGAAGCGGAGTTTGGAAGGGAAGACAACAGAGAGACGGTGCATCGTCAGATTATCCAGCAAGCCTTTGTTGGCAGCTCTTGTGGGCCAGGGCTTTCCTGGGTGATGGGGTTTAAAGGTAAATGTGACATGTTCCCACTCTGGCAACCTTATCAAGAAAGGGGCCTTTCCTCCAGGGTGACAAGTGTGAGGGGAGGGCCCCTGACCCAGACTGGGGTCAGAAAGGCCTCTGGGGCAGTTTCCAGCCAGGCTGAGAACCAGAGGGTGGGTGGAGAGCCAGGCAGAGACCCCAGGGTGGCGGGGCCAGGTGCCTTTCAGAGCCTCCCGGGACCTGCAAGGGGGCTGCCAGCAAGCCTCTGATGGTGAACCGGGGGTAAGAAAGAAAGAAGGCTGCAGAAGGCAGTAGAAACCAGACAGGTGGTGGATGTGAGCTACCTCAGGTGTGTTGTTCTGGTGGAGGCCGGGCAGAGGGCAGAAGATGCCAGGGGCAGGCATGCAAGTGCTGAGAGGGATGGGGAAATGCGTTTCTCCACGTTAGTGTGGACGGGTGTGCTTCGGAGAAGACGGATACGCCTGAGGCTGGCCTTGTCCTGTGTCCGGCCTCAGGCCTTCCTGTTGGTGCAAGTTCGGCTTTGATTGTCGAGAGGGGTGGGCGTGTGGACCCTCGGGCTCAGGGTGGGGTGGGAGAGCAGTGAGGGGGAGTGGGGGTGTGTGCCTCTGTGTCAGAGGAGGGCAGCGGAGAGGACGTTGGGGGCTCGAGAGGGGGAGTCCTGCAGTGGGGTGAGGAGAAAGGAGCTTTGTGTGGAGCGGCTTTTGCTGCCAGGGCAAGTGTGGGTTTTGTGGCAGCTGCCGGCCTCCGTTCCTAATATAGTCAAAAGCTCCGAATCCTCTGGCCCAACACCTGTTAGCCAGAGGCTCCCCTGAGCTGACCTCTCCTTGGGCCGTCTCTCCTGCGTAACACCCTGTGCATCGGACTCCTTGCGGGGCTCAGAGCCCCCCCCCCAGTACTGATCACTTGAATCTAGAACCCTGCCCATGACACGCTGCCCCCCACATGGAGGGCTGCTGCATTTTGGTGGGGGCTTGTTCCTGGGGAGAGGGGTGAGGCTGCCCCATGCGAAAGCGAACAGTGTGTTCCCCTGGGAAGTGGCTGCTCTTGGTAAAGAGCTGCGTGTGCGGGGAGGGGATGTTCTTAGACACACAGGGGTCCCGGGGAGGCCAGAGCTGCCCTCCTCACCAAAAGATGGAGGGAAACCCACTCTGAACCGCTTAATGCTGCTGCAGCTGCTTCCTAACTTCGCCTCTGTCTTCCTTTACCCTCTGGAGGAGTGGGGTGGATAGGAAGCATTGGGGGTGCTCAGGGAGCCAGCTGTCCCCCCGACTGACCCGCCACCCCAGCTCCGTGCCCCGCCCCCCGGGGATGCTGCAGCTCTGTGCGGCCAGCATAATGCCTTTGTCTTCCCCATCCCTCCCGCCCCCTCGCTCCCTCTGCCCTCTTCCTGGTCCCTGCGGCGGCTGCAGCCCAGCCCTGGGGAGCCCCCGTGGAAGTGGAGTCCCTCCTGGTCCACCCCGGTGACCTGCTGCAGCTCCGCTGTCGGCTGCGGGACGATGTTCAGAGCATCAACTGGCTGCGGGACGGGGTGCAGCTGGCGGACAGCAACCGCACGCGCATCACCGGGGCGGAGGTGGAGGTTCGGGGCTCCGTGCCCGCCGACTCAGGCCTCTACGCCTGCGTGACCAGCAGCCCCTCCGGCAGTGACACCACCTACTTCTCCGTCAACGTCTCAGGTGGGTAGCCAAGTCCACCTTCTGCCTCTCCCCGCCCCTGCCTCCCTCTCTGCTGGTCTCAGGGGGAGGCCGGCCTCTTCCTCTGCCGTCATCCGCACCCTCCCCTCTGCTGCAGAAGCTGCCACCCACTAACATTGCTCCCGCCCGCTGCGCGGCTTAGCTCTCAGGGGGTGACTCGGGGTGCCGGCCTCGGGTCAGAGAGCGGAGGACTGCCTGGACCCACCTCGGGGGTGCTCGCTGATACTCCCCGGGTGGCGGGGGGCAGTGAGACATGGTGGTTTCTCCAGCACAGCCTGCCCAGGTCATTGGGGTGCCCCAGGGCTCAGGCTGCTTCCAAACTCTTGTTCCCTGGCCGTTTGGACTTGGTGCTGGGCTTAGTCATCAGCACCCCCAGATTCGTGGTGAGGTCCCTGTGGGATAGTGGATGACCCAGTTGCACCGCCGTAGTCACGGCTTGATGGGAGACACGTGTTCTCTAGCTTCCAGACCTGTGTTACGGCAGCCAGGGAACCCTAGAGCTCTGTGATTTTGGGGACCTGCCATTGTAGGATGTGACTTTTACAAAACCTTAGGACTGAACTGAGTAGAGCTGGAATTCTCTTTACACCACTTGTGCATCTCAGGCTGCGAGCCCCGCCTCTCCCCCGCCTGCCAAACATCCTCTAGAACACCCCCTCCCCAGCAGAGGGACGTGCCTCCTTTACTTCCCTCCAGATGCCCCCAAAACACTAGAAAGGACTGAGGAAAGATCTGTCACGAACCCTGATGGGTGACCACACGCTCAAAGGGGTGGATACTTGTTGGGGGCAGGCATTGGCAGCTGCCCACTGTGTCGCGGGTTCCTGTCCACTGTGGTTGAGAAGCGCAGTTCCCCGACCTCAGCGGACATGTGCTAGAAACGTTGCAACTCCAGAGAGTTCAGCCCAGGGCTTCAGAAATGGCTTCTGGCCGCAGTGCCTCGATCTGTCTGGGTTTCCAAAGGAGGGTTCGGGTGCCCTGGCTGCTGGTTCTGAGATGCGGCGTGAGCCTCTGAGTGCAGGGTGGAGTTAGGTTAAAGAGAACCCCACCTGTCCGTGATGGAGCTGCCCGGGGCAAAGGCTTCGGGGCAGGGAAGAGCAGTGTGTTGGGGTCGGCAGAGGAGGGGGACAGGCACAGGGCATGCAGTTCTTACATAAACCGTGTCTGTCCCGCAGAGGGACGGACACTGAGGGAGGCGGGGCCCGGGGGGGCACTGTGGGGAGCGGTCGCCGCGGTCGCCTGTTACTGGACTGGCCCTCGTGCTCCCCGGGTGGCTGTGGACTGGATGCAAGCCGCAGCCTCTTTTCCTGGGGGAGGGACCTCAGCGCTCCCTCTTGCCCTAGATGCGCTCCCCTCGTCGGAGGACGACGATGACGACGATGACTCCTCTTCCGAGGAGAAGGAAACAGATAACACCAAACCAAACCGTATGCGTGAGACACTGTTTCCTTCCTTTCTGGCCTCCGGGCCCGGGGGTTGGGTTGGAACAGAAAAGGGGAAGCTTGGGCAAAGGACTGGAAAAGGGAGGGGTAGCGGGGCACATGGGGTCACGACGCTTGGCCCGGGGACCTCCCCTCCAGGGTCCAGACCAGTGCGGGCATCGTTCACAGGTGGCGACCAGGTGGGTGGGGCCTCCCCGAGACTGACCAGGCCCTGTCTGTCTCTGCTCTCCCTGGGCAGCCGTGGCTCCGTACTGGACGTCACCAGAAAAGATGGAAAAGAAACTGCATGCAGTGCCAGCTGCCAAGACAGTGAAGTTCAAATGCCCTTCCAGTGGGACCCCGAACCCCACGCTGCGCTGGCTGAAAAACGGCAAAGAATTCAAGCCTGACCACAGGATCGGAGGCTACAAGGTACCTGGGTTTTTATGAAAGCTGGAGTAAGGCGGGCAGGAGACGCTGCTTAGAAAATCCTTACTTATATGCCTTTAATTGTTTTAAATAAAATTTTCAAATACTAAAAAAGCAAATAAACTTAAATCTTTTTAGTCTTTTTTTCCTACATATGTGATTTTTACAAGGTCGATCACATTGTCTATCTAATTTCTTGCCAGTTGTTAATGTTATGAGTCTTTTGCCATGTATTTGAAAGATACTTTTTAATGGCTTTATAATATCCCAGTATTAATTGTCCCATAATTTAATGAACTATTTTGTGATACTAGTTATTTTCCAGTTTTGCACTGCTGTAAATAATGTTATGGTGAATATCTTTGTAGTTAAGTCTATGTCAGTATTTTAAAAGATTTCTCTTTAGGGACAGATTGCTGGAAGTTACTAGAGCAAAGTATAAGCATTTTTAAGCTCTCGATGCATGTTACCCAATTCCTTTTTTTTCCCCCAATAAAATTAGGTAATTTTATTCATTTGTTCACTTATTCATTTTTTACACCAACATTTCTTGGATACATGTCTCTCCAGAAAATGTATTAGGCAGTAGAGTTCAAAGTGCAATGGAAAGACATAAAATTTTACTGTGACATTTGCTCTAATGGAAGATGATGTAATGAGTAGGGGGTGTGATTTTTTTTTTCATTTTATTTTATTGTGGTAACAGTTACTTTCTTAAAAGGGAAAATGAATTCGCCCTCCCATAGCAGAGTATGAGAATGATAAACTGGCTATACTTTTGCCAACAAATTTGACAGGTGAGAGTATCATATTGTTTCTCTGTGGGCTATTTTGCTTAGGAACAAACTTAGAATTTTCATGTGTTCCTAAGTGGTTTCCATTTCTTGTTGTGGAAATTGTTCAAGTCCTTTGCCCATTTATAATTCTAGGAAGAACATCTTCATCTAACCCTCCTTTAAACCCTGTGATCATTCTCACCATCCCTGTTTCTCTCCCATCTCACCTAGCTGCTCTTTTCTCATTAATCTTGCATAAGAAAAGTAGAGGAGGGGCTTCCCTGGCGGTCCAGTGCCTAAGACTCCTTGTTTCCAAAGCAGGGGTCCTGGCTCTGTCCCTGATCAGGGAACGTGATCCCACATGCCACAACCAAGACCTGGCGTAACCAAAATACATAGATGTTAAAAAGGAGAAGCAGAGGAAATCAGAAAAACAAACTGTTTATAAAGTAACTCAGCCGGCACTTGCTGTGTGCAGCACCCTGTGCTCTGGGTCTTATGAGGCAGCGTCCTGCCCAACAGAGTCCACCTAGTGGGAGCGCTGCACCAGTGAGGCCCAGAGGGGTGAGAGGACAGGACGTGGACTGTGAAACGAGACATCAAGGGTGGACACGGCTAGACTCTCAGCGGGACACTGCTCTGGCACAAGAGCAGCGTAGACAGGGGTGCAGTGTTGGGAAAGCTCCCAGTGTATCTGGGAGGGCTCCAAAGGCACGTTTGTCCAGATTGCAGGTGGCCTTGGCCGTGGCGGGCAGACTTTCCGAGTCCTCACACCCCTCTGCCTGATGCCTTCTTGCAGTGTGAGTGCGCTGGGATGATGGTCCCCAGCTCCCTGTGCAGCCGGGCTGAGTGCTCTGATTGGAGGGTGCGTGGCTTCTGCCCACCTTTCCCTCCACACCCGCAATGGGGCCCTTTGGCATGTTTCCCCTCAGGTCCGTTATGCCACCTGGAGCATCATTATGGACTCCGTGGTGCCTTCGGATAAGGGCAACTACACCTGCATCGTGGAGAACGAATACGGCAGCATCAACCATACCTACCAGCTTGATGTCGTGGGTAAGAGGGTGGCGACAGGAGGAGGAGTTTGGTGGAAGGAGCAGGGATGTGGAGAACACAGCCTGGGAGCCAGGTTCACTTAGGGGTGGAGTCAGGATGCTGTGGCATTTATTAGCTCCATCACCTTCCTTTTTCACACCTCCCTTTTCTCATCTGTCAGTTGAGTTGGGAGGATCAGTGGTACCACAGGTTCATTGTAAAGCGAAAGGTGCTGTTGAGTCTCTCCTGCAGGAGGTGACTGGCATAGTGGTGGTTAATCTAGCTTAATAGTAGCTACCACTCCACAGATGCAAGTGGTCTGCCGGGTACAGTAAATACACCACAGGCAATTCTTCTAGCACCCTGCAAGGCAGGCACTGTTGTTCCCATTGTATAGAGGAACACACTGAGGCTCAGAGAGGTCAGTCCACGCAGACTCCAGGCACTGGACGAGACACTAGGAAGAACGCCGTGCCTCTTGGTGCTGTGGTGCAGCCTCTGCCTTCCAGAGGCTCTGAATCTCATTCTCTGGCGACCTTAAGGTAAAGAGTTTCACAGCCAGGGTTCTGCCTTGGCTTTAAGGATATGGTATGCAGAGAAGCTTCTGGGGAATTCCCTGGAGGGTCAGTGGTTAGGACTCAGTACTTTCCCTGCCATGGCTCGGTTCAGTCCCTTGTTGGGGAACTAAGATCCTATGAGCCATGCAGTGCAACAAAAATAATAATAATAATAATACAAGCTTGTGATCTAGGAGGTCCGGGGTAGGATCTGAGGGTCAGTGTTTCTAACAGGCTGGTGAAGCTGGCGCTGCAGTACCCAGACCACACTTTGAACAGCAAGAGTCTGAGTGGCTGTGGGTTTAGTTACGGGCAGGTAGGCTGGGCTGAGGTCCGGGAATGCGTTTCTGTGCTGGTCCTTGGGATGCTCTGTCAGCATTCCAGCCAGGAGCGGCCATGGCAGGGCCTGACGACCCTCTCCCGTCCCGTGCCCCCCCAGAGCGGTCCCCTCACCGGCCCATCCTGCAGGCGGGCTTGCCAGCCAACAAGACGGTGGCCCTGGGCAGCAACGTGGAGTTCATGTGCAAGGTGTACAGTGACCCGCAGCCCCACATCCAGTGGCTGAAGCACATCGAGGTGAACGGGAGTAAGATTGGGCCGGACAACCTGCCTTATGTCCAGATCTTGAAGGTAATCCTGGCTCCGGTCTCCGTGGGCTGGACTCGGGGAAGGAGGCCTGTATCTCCTGGGGCCCAGGTGGCTGGGGTCCGGCTCAGTCCCTGTGATCGGGTCCCGGTCCTTCTGCTGGGTCCAAGCTCCATCTTATGTGGGGCCCTGGCCACTTTCCGAAGGACCAGTGGCAGGTCATGAGTGAAGGCTCGTAGGATGCTGAGGGCTGGGGATGAGCACTGCTGGCTTCTAAAGAGCTTGGACGGTGACCGTACCCAGGCTTTCGGGTCAGCTTCTCTGGGAAGGCATTGGCACTCTGCTCTCTCACTGCCCACCACCACAGCCTTCCCAGCAAGTGTCTCCCAGTCTCTGCCCTGCTTCCTGAGTCACATCCTTTCTGGCACGTGGGCTGATGCCAGGCATGGTTTAGCTTAGGTAGGGCTGGAAAAGCCAAGGCCATGGGTCAGTCCTCAGCAGTTTCAGGAGTAATGGCACTTTCTTTTTTTCCTCCCACTCCCAGACTTCGAATGTCCCTGAATGCTCCATTAATCCAGGGAAGCTAATTGCCTAATTCTCCAGTGGATCTTGCAACAGGAAGTAACCAGAAGCTGGGAACCTGCTTTCCCTCCTGGTCCCAGCCTTAGACCTCCTCCTCCCTGGCTTGGCTGTTCCAAAGATTTCCCAGCCAGCCACCACGCTCCTCACCTTGGGCACTGAAACTGCCATGTAGGAAGTGGGCCGGGGGCCTTGGACCTTGGCTGCTGTCTCCATTGGCAATCTCTGCCCTCTTCCTGGAGGAAGGGGTTTAACACAAATGAGACATTTGCTTGGGGCAATGATTTTTTAAAGTCCACTTTTTTATCCTGCTAATGAGGGAAAGAGGATAAGTGTCACCTCAGCCTCTTGCCTTAGCTCCTGGGCCCACCTTAACACCGCACGGGAGCAAATACGGCCACATCTCTGTGTTGGCCCAACTGACGGCGTGTCGTTGGTCTGTTCCAGCATTCGGGGATAAATAGCTCGGATGCGGAGGTCCTGACCCTGTTCAATGTGACAGAGGCCCAGAGCGGGGAGTATGTGTGTAAGGTTTCCAATTATATTGGTGAAGCTAACCAGTCTGCGTGGCTCACAGTCACCAGACCTGTGGCAAAAGGTAACGGGGAGCTGGAGGGGCCCCTGTGCTGGGGGTTGATGGAGGCCCCGAGCTGCCAGGGCAGCTGTGGGGAGGCCAGCGCCCCACTCTCCCTGTGAGTCTGCTGTTTCTAGTGCCCGGAGCCATGGAAAAATACCCGGCCTGGGCGGCTGGATTGGTTCGGTTCTGTGTTGGTGTCACCCCTCTGTGCCTTGTGTGTGTTCTTGGCTGCGTGTGGGGTGCGTCCTGGGTGATCCTGGAGACTGAGGGTCCGAGTGATGGAGAGGAGAGAGGACCAGCGTCTGTAGTGGTGTGTGTTGGAGGGGGGGTGTGGGGGGGGGATGTGGGTGTGTGTGTGGAGTGTGTGAGTGTGTGTGTATGGGATGGGGGGGTATGTGTGTGGGAGGGTATTTGTGTGGGTGTGAGTGTGGGGGGTGAGAGTGTGTGTGGGGTGTGTGTGTGTGACTCTGGGGGGTGTGGGT